>NC_135955.1:92403203-92545407 GCF_053455715.1 Rhinoraja longicauda | reverse complement strand
CTGATGGCACAAGTGTGAGAGAGGGTGAGAGTACCGTACCTTCCCAAACGCCAAACGCCAGCGAGGCTGTCTGTCAGCACGGTGATGCCCGCGATGGTCCAGGTGGACAAACGTGATGCATAGAGGCAGAGAACGCTCGCTGGAGGTGAAGCCGCTGTACCAGTCCCAGTGCAAGCAGGTAACACTGAGGATGATCACTTCATGACAGCATCCTCCTGCATGACTCGCTCTCTCTCTCTCTCGCTCTCTCTGTCTCCCTCCTCACTCACTCTCTCCCTGCCGCTCTCTCTCTCTCTCGCTCTCTCTCTCTCTCCCTCCCTCACTCTCTCTCTCTCTCGCTCTGCCGCTCTCTCTCTACCTGGTGTTCTCTCTCTCTCTCTCTCTCACTCCTCTCTCTCTCTCTCTCTCTCTCTCTCTCTCTCTCTCTCTCTCTCTCTCTCTCACACACACTCCCTCTCTCTCTCTCTCTCTCTCTCTACCTGGTGTTCTCTCTCTCTCTCTCTCTCTCTCTATCTATCTCTCTCTCTCTCTCTCTCTCTACCTGGTATTCTCTCTCTCTCTCTCTCTCTCTCTCTCTCTCTCTCTCTCTCTCTCTCTCTCTCTCTCTCTCTCTCTCTCTCTCTCTCTCTATCTCTATCTCTCTCTCTCTCTCTCTACCTGGTGTTCTCTCTCTCTCTCTCTCTCTCTCTCTCTCTCTCTCTCTCTCTCTCTCTCTCTCTCTCTCTCTCTCCCTCTCTCCCTCACACACCCTCTCTCTCTGGACGCTTGATTTGATTTGCTGCAAAACTTGGAGCCACTGATATTGGCCAGGATGCTGACGGACAGAATCACAGCCTGTCAGCGTCTCCCTCCCTCTCTCTCCCCGTCTGTTTCTCTCTCTCTCTCTCTCTCTCTCTCTCTTGCTCTCTGATGTTCTCTCTGTCTCTCTCTCTCTCTCACACACACACACGGTCTCTCTTTCTCTCAGACTTTCTCTCACAGTCTCTCTTTCTCGCTCTCTCACATTCACTCTGTCTCACTGTCTCTGCCTCCTCCCTCTCTCTCTGGTCTCTCTCTGTTTCTCTCTCTCTCTCTGTCTCTTTCTCTGTCTCTGTGTCTCTCTCCCTCTCTCTGTCTGTCTCTCTCTCTGTCTGTCTGTCTCTTTCTCTTTCTCTCTCTGGCTCTCTGTCTGTCTGTCTGTTCTCAGTCTCTCTCTCTCTCTCTCTCTCTCTCTCTCTCTCTCTCTCTCTCTCTCTCTCTCTCTCTCTCTCTCTCTCTCCCTCTCTCTGTCTTTCTCTCTCTCTCTCTCCCCTGTCTCTCCCCCTCCACGGCAGTGTGACCCAGTGGGCCAGTCAGGGGCTGTTGTGTGTGTGACCACGTCAGGGGTGATGCAGCAATGTTGCCCGTGCCTGGGTGGATGTGAGAACCAGCAGCCTCCTGCATTAGTCTCAGACACACTCTGCCACCAGGCTCTGAGTATGTTAATGGTCTTCTCCCTGTTTCTATCCTCACTCGTCTGTCAGGGGAATCATCCCACCTGCAGCCTGACACCAGCGTGATCACACTAACGGCCAAATCCAACGCACGCTGCAGGAGGGCACCAGTAAACTGCTGCACCCTACCCAGGGTTACATGCCAAGACCGCCACAACAGACAACTGGTGCAGGAGGAGGCCATTCGACCCTTATATATACACGCACTTATATATATACACACACACACACACACACACATATATATACACACACACACATGTATATACACACACATGCATTTATATACACACACACGCATATATATGCACACACACATATACACACACACACGCATTTATATACACACACACACCGCATATATATACACACACATATATATACGTGTGTGTGTGTGTGTGTATACACACAATAAGATCCCCTCTCATCCTTCTAAATTCCAGTGTATACAAGCCTAGTTGCTCCAGTCTTTCAAACATATGACAGTCCTGCCATCCCAGGAATTAACCTAGTAAACCTACGCTGCAACGCCCTCAATAGCAAGAATATCCTTCATCAAATTTGGAGACCAAAACTGCACACAGTACTCCAGGTGCGGTCTCACTAGGGCCCTGTACAACTGCAGAAGGACCTCATTGCTCCTATACTCAACTCCTCGTTATGAAGGCCAACGTGCCATTATGTTTTATATTTAATTGTCTACTGTATGTTCGTGTTGTCAGCCATGATCACATTGAATGGCGGTGCTGGCTCGAAGGGCCGAATGGCCTCCTCCTGCACCTATTGTCTATTGTCTATTACTTGTGAGTGGAGCACCAAGACAAATTCTTTGTATGTGCACATACTTGGCCAATAAAACTTATTCAATTCAATAAAATAAAAAATATGTATTTACACAATTGTCTGAAGAAGGGTCTCGACCCGAAACGTCACCCATTCCTTCTGTCCTGAGATGCTGCCTGACCCGCAGAGTTACTCCAACATTTTGTGAATAAATACACATTTGTCTTAATGCTTTTCAACTTTGGCATTCCTAAATCTGCCCAAATCAATTAGCATTTGTGTGAAAATGGAAAAATGAAACTATTTATAGGATATGAACACAATTCTCTGGGGCCAATAATGACAACAGAATATGTGCGCAGATATTTGGCTGTGTAAATGCTCACCGGTATTGATACAGCTCTCGTGAGCAGAGGGATTTAAATATTTAAGCCTGATAACTTCACCCACTTTAAGTCAGGGATATTAATGGCGGTCACGGTGGTGCAGCGGTAGAGTTGCTGCCTCACAGCGCCGGAGACCCGGGGTCCATCCCGACTACGGGCGTTGTCCGTACGGAGTTTGTACGTTCTCCCCGTGACCTGCGTGGGTTTTCTCCGAGATCTTCAGTTTCCTCCCACTCTCCAAAGACGTGCAGGTTTGTAGGTTAATTGGCCTGGTACCAATGTAAATTATCCCTAGTGGGTGTAGGATAGTGTTAGTGTGCGGGGATCGCTGGGCGGCACGGACCCGGTGGGCCGAAGGGCCTGTTTCCGCGCTGCATCTCTAAACTAAACTAAATCAATATAAAGCAATGTGATCAATGAGGTCCAAATGTCATCTTTGAAGAATATCTAATTCGAAAAGGTAAATAGATGTGGCTGACAAATTACTTTAAGCTTATTTAGTTCAGTTAATTTATTTATTGTCACGTGTACCGAGGTACAGTGAAAAGCTTTTGTTGCGTGCTAACCAGTCAGTGGAAAGGCATTACATGATTACAATCGAGCCATTCACATGATAAAGGAAATAACGTGAATAATGTTTAGTGTAAGGTAAAGACAGTAAAGTCTGATCAAGATAGACACAAAGTGCTGGAGTAACTCAGCGGGTCAGGCAGCATCTGTGGAGAACATGGATAGGTGACGTTTCAAGTCGAGACCCTTCTTCAGACTGAGAGTCAGGAGAAAGGGAAATTAAAGATATAGACGGTGATGCAGAGAGATGTGGAACAAATGAATGAAAGATGTGCAAAATAGTAACGATGATAAAGGAAACAGGCCATTGTTAGCTGTGGGTTAGGTGAAAACGGGGTACAGACAATGAGACTCAACAAGACGACTTTGTAGCTGGTACGACTTTGGTGGGGGAGGGGATGGAGAGAGAGGGGATGCAAGGGTTACTTGAAGTTAGAGAAGTCAATATTCATACCGCTGGGGTGTAAGCTGCACGTGAAATATCATATATCATATCATATCATATATATACAGCCGGAAACAGGCCTTTTCGGCCCACCAAGTCCGTGCCGCCCAGCGATCCCCGTACATTAACACTATCCTACACACACTAGGGACAATTTTTTACATTTACCCAGCCAATTAACCTACATACCTGTACGTCTTTGGAGTGTGGGAGGAAACCGAAGATCTCGGAGAAAACCCACGCAGGTCACGGGGAGAACGTACAAACTCCTTACAGTGCAGCACCCGTAGTCAGGATCGAACCTGAGTCTCCGGCGCTGCATTCGCTGTAAAGCAGCAACTCTACCGCTGCGCTACCGTGCCGCCCAACAAAGTCCGATCAAAGATAGTCCAAGGGTCACCAATGAGATAGATACAGTGCCCTCCATAATGTTTGGGACCAAGACCCATCATTTATTTATTTGCCTCTCTACTCCACAATTTGAGATTTATAATAGAAAAAAAATCACACATGGTTAAAGTGCACATTGTCAGATTTTAATAAAGATCATTTTTATTAATTTTGGTTTCACCATGCAGAAATTATAGAAGTGTTTATACATGTGATTTTTTTCAATCACAAATCTCAAAATTGTGGAGTACAGAGGCAAATAAATAAATGATGGGTCTTTGTGGGTCACTGAATGGTATCAAGTTCGGAACAGGGGACGTACAACGTGATCTGGGTGTCCTTGTTCATCAGTCACTGAAAGGAAGCATACAGCAGGCAGTGAAGAAAGCCAATGGAATGTTGGCCTTCATAACAAGAGGAGTTGAGTATTGGAGCAAAGAGGTCCTTCTGCAGTTGTACAGGGCCCTAGTGAGACTGCACCTGGAGTACTGTGTGCAGTTTTGGTCTCCAAATTTGAGGAAGTATATTCTTTCTATTGAGGGCGTGCAGCGTAGGTTTACTAGGTTAATTCCCGGAATGGCGGGACTGTCATATGTTGAAAGACTGGAGCGACTAGGCTTGTATACACTGGAATTTAGAAGGATGAGAGGGGATCTTATCGAAACATATAAGATTATTAAGGGATTGGACACGTTAGAGGCAGGAAACATGTTCCCAATGTTGGGGGAGTCCAGAACCAGGGGCCACAGTTTAAGAATAAGGGGTAGGCCATTTAGTACGGAGATGAGGAAAAACCTTTTCACCCAGAAAGTTGTGAATCTGTGGAATTCTCTACCTCTGAAGGCAGTGGAGGCCAATTCTCTGGATGCATTCAAGAGAGAGCTGGATAGAGCTCTTAAGGATAGCGGAGTCAGGGGGGTATGGGGAGAAGGCAGGAACGGGGTACTGATTGAGATGATCAGCCATGATTACATTGAATGGCGGTGCTGGCTCAAATGGCCGAATGGCCTCCTCCTGCACCTAGTGTCTATTGTCTAAGAGAGAGCTAGATAGAGCTCTTAAAGATAGTGGAGTCAGCGGGTTGGGGGGGAGGGGGCAGGAGCGGGGTACTGATTGTGGATGATCAGCCAAGATCACATTGAATAGCGGTATCACGAAATCCTGGAGTAACTCAGCAGGTCAAGCAGCAGCTAGGAGAGAGGGAATGGGTGACGTTTCGGGTAGAGACCCTTCCTCAGACAGTGAATGGCGGTGCTGGCTTGAAGGGCCGAACGGCCACCTCCTGCACCTATTGTCTATTGACTATTGTCCCAAACATTCTGGTCGGCCACTGTAGTAGTTCAGCACTGCTCTCTGGTTGTGGTAGGATGGTTCAGCTACATCTGACGGTAGTAATCACAGACTCCAGAATGAACTACGTTGTAAATATTACTTATTTTTCTTGTTTCCCTTCGTTGTCGAGCCACAGTTGGCATCTAATCAGCCTCGTACAAGCAAAGATAAAAGCTCATTAAAATTTGAACGAATCAGTTGCCAGTTTGATTTCTCTCCAGAAAACTTTAACATAAGCTGATGAGAATATATTAATACCAATGCCTTGCCAACAGAAGAACGTATTCCTCAATATGTCATCTGTATTGAGATGTCTGATATGTAGAGATATTTTTATGAATGGCAAAATCCTCATCTCTTCGCCCAAAACAATATTAATAAAATATTCCCACCAGCGGGAAAATATTATAAATATGGGATCCATGTGGTATACAAATGTCACCTTGAAGAAGGGTCTCAACCCAAAACGTCACCTATCCATGTTCTCCACAGATGCTGCCTGACCCGCTGAGTTACTCCAGCACTCTGTGTCCTATTTTTAATTTCCTTCCTAGACTTCAGCTCTGCCCTTAACACAGTCATGCCGAGCAGACTGGTCACCAAACTTTCTGACCTTGGATTTTCCCAAACCATCTGCCAATGGATCAAGGACTTCCTGACCAACCGCCCCCAGACCGTCAAAATAGGCCCTCACCTCTCCTCCACCATTACACTGAGCACCGGCTCACCACAGGGCTGTGTGTTGAGCCCCATCCTTTACTCCCTCTACACTCACGGCTGCGCCCCCACCCATCCCACCAACACCATCATCAAGTTCGCGGATGACACGACTGTGGTTGGACTCATCTCAGGAGGAGATGAGACAGCCTACAGGGATGAAATCCAAAGGCTGGCAGCATGGTGTTCAGTGAACAATCTTGTCCTGAACTCCTCCAAAACAAAGGAACTTATAATAGACTTCAGGAAAACCAGTGCAGAACACGACCCACTCTACATCAATGAGGTCTGTGTGGAAAGGGTACCCGCTTTCAGGTTCCTGGGTACGCACATCGCAGAGAATCTTACCTGGTCTACCAACACCATCACCACAGTGAGAAGGCACAGCAGAGACTCCACTTCCTGAGGATCCTCAGGAAGACCAACCTGCAGGAGAAGCTCATGATGTCCTTCTATCGCTGCTCCATCGAGAGTGTGCTGGCATACTGTATAACCACATGGTATGCCAGCTGCTCAGAAAAGGACAGGAAGGCCCTTCAGAGGGTCATCACGACGGCCCAGAAGATCATCGGCTGCTCACTGCCCTCCCTGGAGCACCTGTTCAGTCTACGCTGCCTCAGTAGAGCAGGCAAAATAATAAAAGATCCATCCCACCCCGGCCACCGTCTGTTTGTTCATCTGCCCTCTGGTCGACGTTTCAGGTCGATCAAATCCCGAACAAACAGACATAAGAACAGTTTTTACCCCAGGGCCATACGAGAACTGAACACTACCTTCTGCACTAGGCAACACTGTTAAAAATTTTGTACTTAATATAATTGTATTTATTTGTTTTTGCATTTATTGCATATATGTTTTTATGCACCGTCAGGATTGGCTATTTTTTAATTTCGTTGTACTCGTTGCAATGACAATAAATGAATATTATTATTATTATTATTATTATTATATTATTATATCTGCAGTTCCTGGTTTCTACATTTTAACTGATTTGAAGGATTCTTTTCTATCTCATCTCATCAAATCTCAAGGTCTGATCTGAAATAATGAGTTGAAATAAATAGGTTTAGGTTTAGTCAGTCCGGACTAGGTGGACGTACGTGATGAGCTGTCGAGAATTAGGGGGGACCGAATGTTTGGGGGGGGGGGGGGGGGGAGCAGGGATGAGTACTTTTTATAACTTTGTTGGCACCGTTGTGAGGACTCTTTTGTGTACTTTGTACAAAGAAAACAAAGAGTTTCACTGCACCCAGCTGGGTACAAGTCACTGTGAAGTCTCATCATTCTCATATCTGTACACTAAAACTCTCCTTTGTTTGTTTGTTTGTTCCTGAACTACAGCCAATGCGGTGCACGATAGCGCGACAATTCTAGGTCCAACTTACTCACCGTCGTCCCTTTGGTGCTAACGGAAGAAGCTTCATTGAAATCGGTGTTATATTTTTTAAGTTATTCACATTTTAAGGTTTAAATCTATCCCCTAGGGAGGGAGGTGGAGGGAGGGGGGGGAGGAGGGAGGGTAAGGGGGAGGGGGAGGATGGAGGGTAAGGGGGAGGGGGAGGGGGAGGAGGGAGGGTAAGGGGGAGGGGGAGGGGGAGGAGGGAGGGGGGGAGGAGGGAGGGTAAGGGGGAGGGGGAGGGGGAGGGGGAGGAGGGAGGGGGGGAGGAGGGAGGGTAAGGGGGAGGGGGAGGGGGAGGATGGAGGGTAAGGGGGGTTGAGGGGGTTGGAGTGGGGGGAAGGGGAGGTGGGAGGGGATGGGAAGAAGGAGGGGAAGGGGGGAGGGGGGGAGGGGAGGGGGAGGGGGAGGGGGAAAGAGGAAAGGGGAAAGGGGAAAGGGGTAGGGAGAGGGGGATGGGGGAGGGGGGGATGGGGAGGGGGGAGGGGGGAGGTTGAAAGGGAAGGGGGAGTGGGTAGAGGGGGATGGGGGGAGGTGAGGGTGCTGCACCAATGCAGGAGAGGTTTGGGCCCAACGGGTCCACTTGGTCCAGTTATTTCTATCGTTGTCACAGACAGTGAAAAGCTTTCCTTTGCCAGCTATCTTATAGATAGTGGATCTTAGCAAGGGATCTTATGGAGACGTATAAAATTATAAAAGGACTGGACAAGCTAGATGCAGGAAACATGTTCCCAATGTTGGGGGAGTCCAGAACCAGGGGCCACACAGTCTTAGAATAAAGGGGAGGCCATTTAAAACTGAGGTGAGAAGGAACTTTTTCACCCAGAGAGTTGTGAATTTGTGGGATTCTCTGCCACAGAGGGCAGTGGAGGCCAATTCACTGGATGGATTTAAAAGAGAGTTAGATAGAGCTCTAGGGGCTAGTGGAATCAAGGGATATGGGGAGAAGGCAGGCACGGGTTACTGATTGTGGATGATCAGCCATGATCACAATGAATGGCGGTGCTGGCTCGAGGGGCAAAATGGCCTCCTCTTGCACCTACTTTCTATGTTTCTATGTTTCTATGAAAGAGTGTATAGAAGATTTACGAGGATGTTGCCAGGACTAGAGGGTGTGAGCTACAGGGAGAGGTTGAGCAGGCTGGGTCTCTATTCCTTGGAGCGCAGGAGGATGAGGGGTGATCTTATAGAGGTGTACAAAATCATGAGATAAATAGATCGGGTAGACGCACAGAGTCTCTTGCCCAGAGTAGGGGAATCGAGGACCAGAGGACACAGTTTTAAGGTGAAGGAGAAAAGATTTAATAGGAATCCAAGGGGTAACTTTTTCACACAGTGGGTGGTGGGTGTATGGAGCGAGCTGCCAGAGGAGGTAGTTGAGGCTGGGACTAACCCATCGTTTAAGAAACAGTTGGACAGGTACATGGATAGGACAGGTTTGGAGGGATGTGGACCAAACGCAGGCAGGTGGGACTAGTGTAGCTGGGACATTGTTGGCCGGTGGGGGCGAGTTGGGCCGAAGGGCCTGTTTCCACACTGTATCAATGTATGACTCTATGAATAGACTCAGCTTGTACTCGCTGGAATTTAGAAGATTGAGGGGGGATCTTATAGAAACTTACAAAATTCTTAAGGGGTTGGACAGGCTAGATGCAGGAAGATTGTTCCCGATGTTGGGGAAGTCCAGAACAAGGGGGTCACAGTTTAAGAATAAGGGGGAAGTCTTTTAGGACCGAGATGAGAACGTTTTTTTTCACACAGAGTGGTGAATCTGTGGAATTCTCTGCCACAGAAGGTAGTTGAGGCCAGTTCATTGGCTATATTTAAGAGGGAGTTAGATGTGGCCCTTGTGGCTAAAGGGATCAGGGGGTATGGAGAGAAGGCAGGTACGGGATACTGAGTTGGATGATCAGCCATGATCATATTGAATGGCGGTGCAGGCTCGAAGGGCCGAATGGCCTACTCCTGCACCTATTTTCTATGTTTCTATGTTTCTATACTATCACTAATAAATCGCCCGTTACTTCCAACCAAAGACACTAGAGGAACAAGATGGACTACTCCATCTAAATCGCCCATACTGAAGTACGGTACGCAAAGGGGTTTTAAGGTGAAGGGGAAAAGATTTAATAGGAATCCGAGGGGTAACTTTTTCACACAGAGGGTGGTGGGAGGACAAAGAAGGGAAGAGATTGAACTTGTTTCCGCCTTCCATCACAGGGAGGAATGTGGAGGAGTCACTGTGGGGGATGTTCATGTCCAAATGTATTGTGTGGGTCCCGTTGGTATGACTGTACGCCAAATGGAATTCCTCGTATGTTGCAAAACGTACTTGGCCAATAAAGCATTATTATGATTGTGATGATCACGATGAGAAAAGATAAGAAAATATGGTTTCACAGCAAATAAGATGAAGTTAAACAAGTTCTCATTTCAGTTAAAATCATCGCAGGTATTTTTAGTTTAGTTTAGTTTAGAGATTAAGCTCGGAAGCAGGCCCTTTGGCCCATCGAGTCCGCGCCGACCAGCGATCCCCGCACACTAATGCTCTCTTACACACACTAGGGACAATTTTTACACTTATACCAAGTCAATTAACCTACAAACCCGCACGTCTTTGGAGTGTGGGAGGAAACCGGAGATGTCGGAGAAAACCCACGCAGGTCACGGGGAGAACGTACAAACTCTGTACAGACGGCGCCCGTAGTCGGGATGGAACCCGGGTCTCCGGCGCTGTGAGGCAGCAACACTACCACTGCACCACCGTGACGCCCAGCTTCACAGCAAATAAGATGGAAGGAGAGGGGAGGGGGATGGGAGGGAGGAGGGAGGGGAGGGAGGAGGGAGGGGAGGGGGGAGGGGGGGAGGGGGGGAGGGGGGGAGGTGAGGGTGCTGCACCAATGCAGGTTTGGGCCCAACGGGTCCACTTGGTCTAGTTTCAGTTAAAATCTTATTGAAACGTATAAGATTATTAAGGGGTTGGACACGTTAGAGGCAGGAAACATGTTCCCAATGTTGGGGGAGTCCAGAACCAGGGGCCACAGTTTAAGCATAAGGGGTAGGCCATTTAGAACGGAGATGAGGAAAAACTTTTTCAGTCAGAGAGTTGTGAATCTGTGGAATTCTCTGCCTCAGAAGGCAGTGGAGGCCAATTCTCTGAATGCATTCAAGAGAGAGCTAGATAGAGCTCTTAAGGATAGCGGAGTCAGGGGGTATGGGGAGAGGGCAGGAACGGGGTACTGATTGTGGATGATCAGCCATGATCACGGTGAATGGCGGTGCTGGCTCAAAGGGCCGAATGGCCTCCTCCTGTACCTATTGTCTATTGTCTAAATATTTTGTTGCCTGCAGACAAAAGCTGTGCGTAATTCTACAAGTACTGCCCCGGTAAGGTTCTGTATGTGGTACATGTACACGTTGACTGGATCAGTGACTACCAGAATGATAGACACAGAATGCTGGAGTAACAGCAGGAACAGCAGGATAGAAACATAGAAACATAGACAATAGGTGCAGGAGGAGGCCATTCGGCCCTTCGAGCCAGCACCGCCATTCAATGTGATCATGGCTGATCATCCACAATCAGTAGCCCGTGCCTGCCTTCTCCCCATATCCCTTGATTCTGTTAGCCCGAAGAGTTAAATCTAACTCTCTCTTGAAAACATCCAGTGAATTGGCCTCTACTGCCCTCCGTGGCAGATAATTCCACAGATTTGAGGGGAAGTCTTATAGAGGTGTATAAAATCATGAGAGGAATAGATCGGGTAGATGCACAGAGTCTTTTGCCCAGAGTAGGAGAATCGAGGACCAGAGGACATATGTTCAAGGTGAAGGGGAAAAGATTTAATATTAATCTGAGGGGTAACTTTTTCACACAGAGGGTGGTGGGTGTATGGAACGAGCTGCCAGTGGAGGTAGTTGAGGCTGGGACTATCCCATCGTTTAAGAAACAGTTAGACAGGTACATGGATAGGACGGGTTTGGAGGGATATGGACCAAACACAGGCAGGTGGGACTAGTGTAGCTGGGACATTGTTGGCCGGTGTGGGCAAGTTGGGCCGAAGGGCCTGTTTCCACGCTGTGACTTTACTGGTCTTGGTGTGATGTTTGCAACGGACATTGTGGGCTGGCGGGCCTGTGTCTGTGCTGTGCTGTTCAATGCTCTATGCTGGTTTCATTTAACAGGTCGGCACGGTGGCGCAGCGGTAGAGTTGCTGCCTCACAGCGCCAGAGACCCGGGTTCCATCCCGACTACGGGCGCCGTCTGTACGGAGTTTGTACGTTCTCCCCGTGACCTGCGCGGGTTTTCCCCGATATCTCCGGTTTCCTCCCACACTCTAAAGACGTGCAGGTTTGTAGGTTAATTGGCTTTTATTCACAAAATGCTGGAGTAACTCAGCGGGTCAGGCAGCATCTCAGGAGATTAATTCCCGGAATGGTGGGACTGTCGTATGTTGAAAGGCTGGAGCGATTGGGCTTGTATACACTGGAATTTAGAAGGATGAGGGGGGATCTTATTGAAACATATATAGAAGGATGAGGGGGGATCTTATTGAAACATATAAGATAATTAGGGGATTGGACACATTAGAGGCAGATAACATGTTCCCAATGTTGGGGGAGTCCAGAACAAGGGGCCACAGTTTGAGAATAAGGGGTAGGCCATTTAGAACGGAGATGAGGAAGAACTTTTTCAGTCAGAGGGTGGTGAAGGTGTGGAATTCTCTGCCTCAGAAGGCAGTGGAGGCCAGTTCGTTGGATGCTTTCAAGAGAGAGCTGGATAGAGCTCTTAAGGATAGCGGAGTGAGGGGGTATGGGGAGAAGGCAGGAACGGGGTACTGATTGATAGTGATCAGCCATGATCGCATTGAATGGCGGTGCTGGCTCGAAGGGCTGAATGGCCTACTCCTGCACCTATTGTCTATTGTCTATTGTCTATTGTCTATTGTCTATTGAGAGAAGGAATGGGCGACGTTTCGGGTCGAGACCCTTCTTCAGACTGAAGAAGTCAGACAGGTCGGACTTCAGTCTGAAGAAGGGTCTCGACCCGAAACGTCGCCCATTCCTTCTCTCCTGAGATGCTGCCTGACCCGCTGAGTTACTCCAGCATTTTGTGAATAAATACCTTTGATTTGTACCAGCATCAGCAGTTATTTTCTTACACTAGGTTAATTGGCTCAGTGTATGTGTAAATTGTCCCTAGTGTGTGTGTAGGATGGTGTTAGTGTGCGGGGATCGCTGGTCGGCGTGGACCCGGTGGGACGAAAGACCCTGTTTCCGCGCTGTATCTCTGAACTAAACTAAACAAAATTAAATGCAAAAATAATTTCACTGTGTAGTGGCACATGTGGGAAATGAATCTCCACTGACCTATTGACTATTAACTGCTAAACACTTAGCCAGTTCAGGAAAGTGACTGAACACATTCTCAAGGGCAATCAGAGAAGAAAAATAAATACCAGCCATGCTAACAAGGCCCACTTCTCATGAATAAATTAAAGCTAAAGGAATTTAATATCACCTCCCTGCTTCTACCGAATTCCTCCAGAAACCAAGTTGACCATTTCTTGGCACCTCTTTTGGGTCTGTTCAAATCACGTTGCTAATTTTAACCATCAGTAATCCCCAAGCACTTGGTTCCTCTGCTCTGTTTTGCTTTTCACTTCTTCCAAATAACCTCAAGGTGAAGTGGAGACACAGGAGGCAGCAAATGCTGGAATCTGGAGCGAAAAGCTAAGTGCTGGAGAGACTGTGCATGTCAGGCAGCATCTGTGGAAGGGAGGGGCGATACAGAGAAGGGTCATAGAGATAGAGTCACAGAGTGATACAGTGTGGAAACAGGCCCTTCAGCCCAACTCGCCCACACCGGCCAACAATGTCCCAGCTGCCCTAGTCCCACCTGCCTGCGCTTGGTCCATATCCCTCCAAACCTGTCCTATCAATGTACCTGTCTAACTGTTTCTTCAACGATGGGATAGTCCCAGCCTCAACGACCTCCTCTGGCAGCTCGTTCCATACACCCACCACCCTCTGTGTGAAAAAGTTACCCCTCAGATTCTTATTAGATCTTTTCCCCCTCACCTTGAATCTATGTCCTCTGGTCCTCGATTCCCCTACTCTGGGCAAGAGACTCTGTGCGTCTACCCGATCTATTCCTCTCATGATTTTGTGTACAGAATGATCAATCTGAAGAAGGGTCCTGACCCGAAACAATGTCTGTCCATTTTTTTTATACTGGGTGGTAAAGTTCATAAGTGATAGGAGTAGAATTAGGCCACTGGGCCCATCAAGTCTACTCCGCCATTCAATCACGGCTGATCTATCTCTCCCTCCTAGCCCCATTCTCCTGCCTTCTCCCCATCACCCCTGGTACCCGTACTAATCAAGAGTCTATCCATCTATGCTTTTAAAATATCCATTGACTTGGCCTCCACGGCCTTCTGTCAGAGAATAATACAGCACGGAATCAGGCCCTTCAGCCCATCGTGCCCATGCCAACCAAGATGCCCCATCTGCACTAGCCCAACCTGCCCATGTTTGGCCCATATCCTTCTAAACCCAAACTAATCATGTACCTGATAGATAGGGTTGCCAACTACTTCACTCCCAAATAAGGGACAAAAGGTGATGTCACCGCCCCGCGCCCCACGTGACCTCACCCAGCCAGCGGCCACATGCTCCCGCTCCACCAACGATGGCCGCCCGGGCCGGGAGGCAGGTTGCTACGCAACCTCCGTTAGGCGGCGCCCAGGCCTCTGGGCCTACACTGTCCGGAGCTAAAATGTCGGCAACCTAGAGTGTCGGGACCTAAACTGTTGGGGCCTACAGTATCTGGGCCTACAGCGTCCGGGCCTACAGCGTCCGGGCCTACAGTGTCCGGGCCTACAGTGTCCGGGCCTACAGCGTCCGGGCCTACAGCGTCCGGGCCTTCTGTGTCCGGGCCTACAGTGTCCGGGCCTACAGTGTCCGGGCCTACAGCGCCCCCCGGGCCTAATACCGGACGATGGCGGTCCCATACTTGACAAATCAATTTAGCCCAAAATACGTGATGTCCCGGCTAATAGGGGACAGTTGGCAATCCTACTTATAACGCCAGAGGCCTGTTTTGTATCCTGACCTCAGAAGATGTCTGTGTGGAGTTTGCACGTTTTCCCCGTGACCTGCGTGGGTTTTCTCCGGGTGCTTCGGTTTCCTCCCTCACCCCATGGATGTGCAGGTTAATTGGCCCTTTGTAAATTGCCCCTCGTGTGCAGGGAGTGGATGAGAAAGTGGGATCACGTGGGACTGGTGTGGACGGGCGATCGCTGGTCTTCGTTAGAAGGAAGCGTTGTGTGTATCTTTCACTTTTCCAGCCTTGAAGAGAGGCCAATGGAAACAGGCCATTAGAGGCTTTCAGATATCAGGGAAGGCCAAATCAAAGTGTTCTTTCAGACTACTTCATGACTAAGCTAAATGCACGCCCGATATAATCTATATTACAGTATCTCCATGGGCAGCAGGTTGGCACAGTGGTAGAGTTTCTGCCTTACAGCGCCAGAGAATTCTCTCCCAATCTACCTCTATCTTCTCTTTACCTCTAGATCACGGGTCTCCAACATCTCTCTAAACAAAACCAAAACATTTTTCCTGCTTCTCGCTTTTCAAGGCCTCGTACAAAATTATAAAAGGACTGGACCAGCTAGATACAGGAAAAATGTTCCCAATGTTGGGGGAGTCCAGAACCAGGGGCCACGCAGTCTAAGCATAAAGGGGAGGCCATTTAAAACTGAGGTGAGAAGAAACCTTTTTCACCCAGAGAGTTGTGAATTTGTGGAATTCTCTGCCAGTGGAGGCCA
Source organism: Rhinoraja longicauda (assembly GCF_053455715.1). Lineage (NCBI taxonomy): Eukaryota > Metazoa > Chordata > Chondrichthyes > Rajiformes > Arhynchobatidae > Rhinoraja > Rhinoraja longicauda. The sequence continues at coordinate 92,530,081 of NC_135955.1, read as the reverse complement.
ATTCACTGGATGAATTTAAAAGAGAGTTAGATAGAGCTCTAGGGGTTACTGGAATCAAGGGATATGGGGAGAAGGCAGGCACGGGTTACTGATTGTGGATGATCAGCCATAATCACAATGAATGGCAGTGCTGGCTCGAAGGGCCGAATGGCCTCCTCCTGCACCTATTTTTCTATGTTTCTATGTTTCTATGTTTCTATGCATCTTTAGAGAAACAGGTCCTTTTGTCCTACTGGGTCCGTGCCGACCAGCGATCCCCGCACACTAACACTATCCTACATACATTAGGGTGGTGCTGGCTCGAAGGGCTGAATGGCCTCCTCCTGCACCTATTGTCCATTGTCTATTGTCTTAACACTATCCTACACCCACTCGGGACAATTTTTTTTCACATTTACCAAGCCAATTAACCTACAAACCTGCACGTCTTTGGAGTGCGGGAGAAGACCGAAGATCTCGGAGAAAACCCACGCAGGTCACGGGGAGAACGTACAAACTCCGTACAGACGGCGCCCGCAGTCAGGATGGAACCCGGGTCTCCGGCGCTGCATTCACTGTAAGGCGGCAACTCTACCGCCGCGCCACCGTGACCGCTTCTTACCATGCTCACAGCTTCTCTGAAGACTGAGGTTCACACATCCCCCTCTCATCCACCAGCAAGTCTCAAAAAAAACGAGACGACTAAACTATTAACTGGGTCAGATCAGTCAGAGTCTAATTGCCCGGACTTTGTTGAATCTTGCAAAGTGACTTGGAGACTGACAGTACTGTCAGGAACATTTAGCTCTATGTGAAACACGTGAAAAAATATTATTTCTGTTTCATTAAAAAATACATTTACCTTACAGTTGTCACGGCAACAAGTGCCGTTGACAACTTTAGCCATTGACTAAACCAGGGGTCACAGCTTAAGGATAAGGGGGAAGTCTTTTAGGACCGAGATGAGAAAACATTTCTTCACACAGAGAGTAGTGAGTCTGTGGAATTCTCTGCCACAGAAGGTAGTTGAGGCCAGTTCATTGGCTATATTTAAGAGGGAGTTAGATGTGGCCCTTGTGGCTAAAGGGATCAGGGGGTATGGAGAGAAGGCAGGTACGGGATACTGAGTTGGATGATCAGCCATGATCATATTGAATGGCGGTGCGTACAGGCTCGAAGGGCCGAATGGCCTACTCCTGCCCCTATTTTCTATGTTTCTATGTTTCTATGTTTGACTTGATGCCCTGTGCAATGGTCAATTATTTTGAGTGTGCCCTCGACCCATTGAGTGCAGTGATCACCCGTTCACACGAGATCCACATTATCCCACTAGATCCATATAATCCCACTTTCTCATCCACTTACAGAGGGCCAATTAACCTATAAACCCACACGTCCGAGCTGGAAAGTTTATATAAGTTTAGTTTAGAGATACAGCGTGGAAACAGGCCCTTTCGGCCCAGCGGGTCCACGCCGACCAGCGATCCCCACACATTTAAGAATAAGGGGTAGGCCATTTAGAACGGAGATGAGGAAAAAACTTTTTAGTCAGAGAGTTGTGAATCTGTGGAATTCTCTGCTTCAGAAGGCAGTGGAGGCCAATTCTCTGAATGCATTCAAGAGAGAGCTGGATAGAGCTCTTAAGGATAGCGTAGTCAGGGGGTATGGGGAGAAGGCAGGAACGGGGTACTGATTGAGAATGATCAGCCATGATCACATTGAATGGTGGTGGTGGCTCGAATGGGCCGAATGGCCTCCTCCTGCACCTATTGTCTATTGTCTTAACACTATCCTACACACACTAGGGACAATTTACATTTATACCAAGCCAATTAACCTACAAACCTGCACGTCTTTGGAGTGTGGGAGGAAACCGAAGATCTCGGAGAAAAAACCCACGCAGGTCACGGGGAGAACGTACAAACTCCGCACAGACAGCGCCCGTAGTCGGGATGGAACCCGGGTCTCCGGCGCTGCATTCGCTGTAAGGCAGCAACTCTACCGCTGCGCCACCGTGACCGCCCACACTGTCTGGGATTCTGATTTCATCCATCGCTCCTGGTATCTGTCAGACTGTGGCATTTATATTTATTTTTGTGGCCTGTTGTACTTATGTACTGGGTTTCTTTGACAATTTAATGTGCCTCCAGAGGTAATCTATTTTGGCGACCTATTACCATTGCTTCTTTACTGGGTTCGGGTCATAATGACATGTAATGACTGATCGGGGCTCTTTCAGAATGCAATTCCTCTGCATCTGAAAAGACTTTAAAGACACCCTGAGTCAATTAAACAATACATTACCGTGATATTTCCCTTTTATACCTATTCCCTTTGCTTTCACGTTTTAGCAAGATATCAGATCAAAACTTTCAAGGCCATATAAATATATTAGGAAGTCTAACTTCCCTTTAACTCCCCCCTCGACTCCATCCAAAGGACCCAAACAGTCTTTCCAGGTGAGGCAATAGACAATAGACAATAGACAATAGACAATAGGTGCAGGAGGAGGCCATTTGGCCCTTCGAGCCAGCACCGCCATTCAATGTGGCTGATCATTCTCAATCAGTACCCCGTTCCTGCCTTCTCCCCATACCCCCTGACTCCGCTATCCTTAAGAGCTCTATCTAGCTCTCTCTTGAATGCATTCAGAGAATTGGCCTCCACTGCCTTCTGAGGCAGAGAATTCCACAGATTCACAACTCTCTGACTGAAAAAGTTTTTCCTCATCTCAGTTCTAAATGGCCTACCCCTTATTCTTAAACTGTGGCCCCTGGTTCTGGACTCCCCCAACATTGGGAACATGTTTCCTGCCTCTAACGTGTCCAACCCCTTAATAATCTTATATGTTTCGCCTCCACCTCCTCCAACCTCATCTACTGTATCCGCTGTTCCAGGGGCCACAGTTTAAGAATAAGGGGTAGGCCATTTAGAACGGAGATGAGGAAGAACTTTTTCAGTCAGAGAGTGGTGAAGGTGTGGAATTCTCTGCCTCAGAAGGCAGTGGAGGCCAGTTCGTTGGATGCTTTCAAGAGAGAGCTGGATAGAGCTCTTAAGGAGTGAGGGGGTATGGGGAGAAGGCAGGAACGGGGTACTGATTGAGAGTGATCAGCCATGATCGCATTGAATGGCGGTGCTGGCTCGAAGGGCTGAATGGCCTACTCCTGCACCTATTGTCTATTGTCTATTGTCTATTCTCCACATCGGCGAGACCAAGAGCAGGCTCGGCGATCGTTTCGCTCAACACCTCCGCTCAGTCCGTCTCAACCAACCTGATCTCCTGGTGGCTCAGCACTTCAACTCCCCCTCCCACTCCCACACTGACCTTTCTGTCCTGGGCCTCCTCCATTGTCAGAGTGAGGCCCGGGCAGCGTGAGGTGTAGATGGAGTCAATGGAAGGGAGGTTGGTTTGCGTGATGGTCTGGGCTGCTTATGCAATTCACTGCTTTAGCGCATGATTCCAGCATCTGCGGTACGTTATTTCCTTATCCTGTATCTGTACACGGCTCGATTGTAATCATGTATTGTGTTTCCGCTGACTGGTTAGCGGCACGGTGGCGCAGCGGTAGAGTTGCTGCCTTACAGCAAATGCAGCGCCGGAGATTCAGGTTCGATCCTGACTACGGGCGCCGTCTGTACGGAGTTTGTACGTTCTCCCCGTGACCTGCATGGGTTTTCTCCGAGATCTTTGGTTTCCTCCCACACTCCAAAGACATACAGGTATGTAGGTTAATTGACTGGTTAAATGTAAAAATTGTCCCTAGTGTGTGTAGGATAGTGTTAGTGTGCAGTGATCGCTGGGCGGCACGGACCCGGTGGGCCGAAGAGCCTGTTTCCACGCTGTATCTCTAAATCTAAACAAAAGCTTTTCACTGTACCTCGGTACACGTGACAATAAACTAAACTCAACTAAACTCAACACAAACTCAACTCAAACTGAACTTTGTGACTCCGTCTTAAACGATAGCAATATGTTTCACAATTATGGTGAAGTGGATTATTTAGTGTGTAAATAAAGGTTTTGTCGTGGTGGTTTTATTTTCCCTTGTGTATCTTGTTATGTTCTTCAACACCTGCTGATGAATAATTTGTCTTTTGCAATACGTGCTTCTTCACAGACCGGTGTTTAAAAAAAAATCAAATCTCGCTTCAGATCTAAACATATCCAGACCTCAAAAACATCCTCATTAATCTCGGTCTGAAGATGGGTCTCGACCAGAAACGTCACCTATCCATGTTCTCCCGAGATGCTGCCAGTCCCGCTGAGTTACTCCAGCACTCTGTGAAACGTCACCTATCCATGTTCTCCACAGATGCTGCCTGACCCGCTGAGTTACTCCAGCACTCTGTGTCTATCTTCGGTTTAAACCAGCATCTGCAGTTCCATCTTACACATTTTGGGAGCTATTCTTTTCTCAATGAAAATGTTTCATTTTAAAGTAATTTGGGGCAGTCTTTGCTCTGTGCTGGCTGAGTTATAGTTTCGATAGGCCAAGAAGACCCGTTGGGCCCAAACCTCTCCTGCATTGGTGCAACACACTCCCCTCTCCTCCCCCCCCTATCCGCTTCCTCCCTCCCTCCCCCTCTCCTCCCTCCTCCCTCCCGCTCCCCCCTCTCCCCTTCTCCCTTCTCCCTCTTCCCCTCCACCACTCTCCATCCCCCTCAACCCCCCTTATCCTCCTCCCCCCTCCCTCCCTCCCTCCCTTCACCTCCCTCCCTCGGAGATAGATTTAAACTTTAAAATATGAATAACTTTTAAAACATAACACTGATTTCAATGAAGCTTCTTCCATTGGCACCAAAGGGACGACGGTGAGTAAGGTGGGCCTAGAATTGTCGCGCTATCGTGCACCGTTTTGGCTGTAGTTCAGGAACAAACAAACAAACAAACAAGAATTTCAGTAAATAGATAGGCAGCAGGGAAACAGGCCCTTCGGCCCACCGAGTCCGTGCCGACCAGCGATCGCCCATTCACACTGGTTCTCAGTTATCCCAGTTCCCATCCACCTCCTGCACACGAGGGACAATTTCCATACAAGTCACAAAGTCGCACGTCTTTGCAGTGTGCGTGGAAATCAGCGCACGCGGTCACGGGGAGAACGTACAAACTCAGTGAACACTATGCAATATCAAACCCTTTGAACAGCAAAGGATTTGAGCAGCACGGTGGCGCAGCGGTAGAGTTGCTGCCTCACAGCGCCGGAGACCCGGGTTCCATCCCGACTACGGGCGCTGTCTGTACGGAGTTTGTACGTTCTCCCCGTGACCTGCGTGGGTTTTCTCCGAGATCTTCGGTTTCCTCCCACACTCCAAAGATGTGCAGGTTTGTAGGTTAATTTGCTTGATATAAATATAAAAATTGTCTCTAGTGTGTGTAGAACATATGAGATTATTAAGTGGTTGGACACGTTAGAGGCAGGAAACATGTTCCCAATGTTGGGGGAGTCCAGAACAAGGGGCCACAGTTTAGGAATAAGGGGTAAGTCATTTAGAACGGAGATGAGGAAAAACTTTTACAGTTGTAAATCTGTGGAATTCTTTGCCTCAGAAGGCAGTGGAGGCCAATTCTCTGAATGCATTCAAGAGAGAGCTAGATAGAGCTCTTAAGGATAGCGGAGTCAGGGGGTATGGGGAGAAGGCAGGAACGGGGTACTGATTGAGAATGATCAGCCATGATCACAGTGAATGGCGGTGCTGGCTCGAAGGGACGAATGGCCTCCTCCTGCACCTATTGTCTATTGTCTATAATTTGTCTCCCCGTGACCTGCGTGGGTTTTCTCCCTGATCTTCGGTTTCAAAGACGTGCAAGTTTGTAGGTTAATTGGCTTGGTAAATGTAAAAATTGTCCCTAGCGGGTGTAGGATAGTGTTAGTGTGTGGGGATCGCTGGTCGGCACGGACCCGGTGGGCCGAAGGGCCTGTTTCCGCGCTGTGTCTCTAATCTCAACTAAACTAAAAGCAAGGAGCACCAACACATAATGCTTCTGCCTCCTGATGAATCCATCCCTATGTGTAATGGTGTGTGGTTTATCCATTATTCATAGATACACCACATAGAACCTGCCAGCCACATCGCTCCAGAAATGCAGCTTTAATCCTGACCTTCAATGTTATCTGTGCAGAGTTTATATGTTTTCTCTGCGGCTGTATTGTTTCCCTCTGATGCCTTGTTTCCAGCGTGGAAACAGGACCTTCAGCCCAACCTACCCGCACACACCAACATGTCCCATCTAAACTAGTCCCACCTGCCCGGGTTTGGCCCATATCCCTCTGTGAAACGTCACCTATCCATGTTCTCCACAGATGCTGCCCGACCCGCTGAGTTACTCCAGCACTCTGTGAAACGTCACCTATCCGTGTTCTCCAGAGATAGACAATAGACAATAGACAATAGGTGCAGGAGCAGGCCATTCGTCCCTTCGAGCCTAGTCGCTCCAGTCTTTCAACATATGACAGTCCCGCCATTCCGGGAATTAACCTAGTAAACCTACACTGCACGCCCTCAATAGCAAGAATATCCTTCCTCAAATTTTGAGACCAAAACTGCACACAGTACTCCAGGTGCGGTCACACTAGGGCCCTGTACAACTGCAGAAGGACCTCTTTGCTCCTATACTCAACTCCTCTTGTTATGAAGGCCAACATTCCATTGGCTTTCTTCACAGCCTGCTGTACCTGCATGCTTCCTTTCAGTGACTGATGCACTAGGACACCCAGATCTCGTTGTATGTCCCCTTTTCCTAACTTGACACCATTCAGATAATAATGCTGCCTGACCCGCTGAGTTACTCCAGCACTCTGTGAAACGTCACCTATCCATGTTCTCCACAGATGCTGCCTGACTCGCTGAGTTACTCCAGCACTCTGTGAAACGTCACCTATCCGTGTTCTCCAGAGATGCTGCCTGACCCGCTGAGTTACTCCAACATTTTGTGTCTACCTTCGATTTAAACCAGCATCTGCAGTTTTCTTTCCTAAACTCAAAATGAGTTGGCACCCAACAGTCGAACTTTGTGTCAAATCAATTCTCAGCAGTTAGACAAGTCGTTAATGACGAACACAAATATCCTTATGACATTATAAACTGTTTCATCTTTAATGATATACAGCTCCAGTCTATGACCAGAACAGCAGGGGGGAAGCAATAATTTAATACAAGTTTGTACATTTGTTTGGAAAACAATTGCTCATTTTCAGCAGAGTTTAATTTCCCATCCATGCTCGTGACAAAACAAATTCTTGTTGCCCGATCTACATTCAAATTGTTCCACACAATTGAGGTGGGTCTTATTCCTTCCCACCCAAACCACCCCCACCCCGGGTACCTTCTTCTGCAACTGCAGGAGATGCAACACCTGTCTTTATACCTCCCCCCTCGACTGTTCAATCAACAATCTATCTATCTCTGCCTTAAATATATCCACTGAATTGTGGCCTCCACAGCCGTCTGTGGCAATGAATCCCACAGATTCACCACCCTCTGACTAAAGAAATTCCTCCTCATCTCCTTCCTAAAAGAATGTCCTTTAATTCTGAGGCTGTGCCCTCTGGTCCTAGACTCTCCCACTAGTGGAAACATCCTCTCCACATCCACTCTATCCAGGCCTCTCGCTTGCACTTTCTCCAGCAGTGGGCCCTGTGGATGAATTAGTTGCCGCTTCAAGAGTCGAGAGTGTTTTATTGTCATATGTCCCAGATAGAACAATGAAAATTAACTTCAGATAGTCCCTGCAACCCCTCTCTATCCCCCTTCCCAGTTCTCCCACTAGTCTTCCTGTCTCCGACTACATCCTATCTTTGTCCCGCCCCCTCCCCTGACATCAGTCTGAAGAAGGGTCTCGACCCAAAACGTCACCCATTCCTTCTCTCTAGAGATGCTGCCTGACCCGCTGAGTTACTCCAGCACTCTGTGAAACATCACCTATCCATGTTCTCCACAGATGCTGCCTGACCGCTGAGTTACTCCAGCACTCTGTGTCTATCTTTGATTTATACCAGCATCTGCAGTTTTCTTTCCTATTGAAGAAATTGTTACTTCCCCGATCTTGACAGACAATGGAACAGTTCCCACAGTTTGGAAAGGGTCCAATGTATTAATTATTGTTGGTATTAGGTCGTTATTGCTATCAGTTTGTTATTAGTATTGGTTTAACATTGTCACATGTGCCAGCTTACACTGAATACCTTGGTTTTGTGTCTTAACATCACAAATCATCCAGTACTTGAGCAGAACAGGTCATGCTAATAAACATAGCATGAAATATAGTGAACATAAACAGGGCGTAGAATATATTGTCACAGCTACAGCCAGAGTGTAAATTACAAAAAGACAAAGTAGGTGAACTACAGGCCGTGGCGCAGCGGTAGAGTTGCTGCCTCACAGCGCCAGAGACCCGGGTTCCATCCCGACTACGGGCGCCGTCTGTATAGAGTTTGTACGTTCTCCCCGTGACCTGCGTGGGGTTCCTCCGAGATCTTCGGTTTCCTCCCACACTCCAAAGACGTGCAGGTTTGTTGGTTAATAGGCCCTCTGTAAATTCACCCTGGTGTGTAGGGAGTGGATAGAAAGTGGCATAACAGAGCACATAACATTTCACCCAGAGAGTTGTGAATTTGTGGAATTCTCTGCCAGAGAGGGCAGTGGAGGCCGATTCTCTGAATGAATTAAAGAGAGAGTTAGATAGAGCTCTAGGGGCTAGTGGAATCAAGGGATATGGGGAGAAGGCAGGCACGGGTTACTGATTGTGGATGATCACCCATGATCACAATGAATGGCGGTGCTGCCTCGAAGGGCCGAATGGCCTCCTCCTACACCTGTTTTCTATGTAACTAGTGTGAACGTGTGATCGAGGGTCAGCGTGGACTCAGTGAATTGGCCTCCACTGCCCTCTGTGGCAGAGAATTCCACAAATTCACAACTCTCTGGGTGAAAAAGTTTCTTCTCACCTCAGTTTTAAATGGCCTCCCCTTTATTCTTAGACTGTGTGTGGCCCCTGGTTCTGGACTCCCCCAACATTGGGAACATATTTCCTGCATCTAGCTTGTCCAGTGATTTATAATTTGACACTAGAGAGACACAGTGTGGAAGTGGGTCCATCAGCCGACCGATTCCACGCCAACCATCGATCACCCGTTCACATTAGTTCTATGTTATCCCACTTTCCCATCCGCTCCCAACGCAGTAGAGGGCGAATTTACAGAGTGCCGATTAACCTACAAACCCGCACGTCCTTGGAGTGTGGGAGGAAACTGGAGCACCCGGAGAAAACCCACGCAGGTCACGGGGAGAACGTGCAAACTCCGCACAGGACAACGCACGTAGTCGGGATGGAACCCGACGGTCTCTCTGGCGCTGTGAGACAGCAACTCTACCGCTGTGCCACCGAGACGCCCGGTTTCTTGCGTCTCTATAAGGATAACAGATTTATTCTTTGGCGCAATGCAGGAGCGAGAGACAATAGACAATGGACAATAGACCATTCGGCCCTTCGAGCCTGTACGCATTGCCATTCAATGTGATCATGGCTGATCATTCTCAATCAGTACCCCGTTCCTGCCTTCTCCCCATACCCCCTGACTCCGCTATCCTTAAGGGCTCTATCTAGCTCTGTCTTGAATGCATTCAGAGAATTGGCCTCCACTGCCTTCTGAGGCAGAGAATTCCACAGATTCACAACTCTCTGACTGGAAAAGTTTTTCCTCATCTCAGTTCTAAATGGCCGACCCCTTATTCTTAAACTGTGGCCCCTGGTTCTGGACTCCCCCAACATTGGGAACATGTTTCCTGCCTCTAACGTGTCCAACCCCTTAATAATCTTATAACCATATAACCATATAACAACTACAGCACGGAAACAGGCCCGTTCGGCCCTACCAGTCCACGCCGACCACTCTCCCTGACCTAGTCTCATCTACCTGCACTCAGACCATAACCCTCCAATCCCCTCTTATCCATATACCTATCCAATTTACTCTTAAATAATAAAATCGAGCCTGCCTCCACCACTTCCACCGGAAGCCCATTCCATACAGCCACCACCCTCTGAGTAAAGAAGTTACCCCTCATGTTACCCCTAAACTTTTTTCCCTCAATTCTGAAGCTATGTCCCCTTTAAGATCACAATAAGATCTCGATAAGATCTCCTCTCATCCTTCTAAAGAGGTAAGTTGAAGTCAAGGACGATCTCAATTCGGGTTGGCCAACTTCCTCACTCCCAAATAAGGGACAAAGGGTGACGTCACCGCCCCGCGCCCCACGTGACCTCACCCAGCCAGCGGCCACGTGCTCCCGCTCCACCAAAGGCGGCCGCCATTGGTACGGGACCAACCAATTTAGCCCAAAATACGGAATGTCCCGGCTGATGCGGGATAGTTGGCAACCCTAGTCACACAAGTCTCGAGATAGTGCACTTTCGAAAATTGCCTTGCCTTCGTGACCCAACATCTTCCAATCCATATGCTCAACTATTCCAGTCGCGATGTCTGATGTATTGTTGTCACTTTGATGAAAGTGATACATGTACACACAAAGCTGTTTCCTTGATTAAAAAAGGAAACCTGTCATTTAAGATCCCCCTCTTCGAGGCAGAAACTGTGCGGCATATAGACAATAGACAATAGACAATAGGTGCAGGAGGAGGCCATTCAGCCCTTCGAGCAAGCACCGCCATTCAATGTGATCATGGCTGATAATTCAATGTGATCATATATTAGAAAGAACAAAGAACCGCAGATGCCGGATGACAAAAAGACAAGACACAAAGTGCTGGAGTATCTCAGCAGGCCAGTCTGAAGAGAGGTCCCAACCCAAAGCAACCAGTCCCAACCCAACCCACATGTAAAAACACCGCGCACACAGCACCCGTAGTCGGGATGGAACACGGGTCTCTGGCGCAATGATGCAGCAACTCTACCTCACAGCGCCGGAGACCCGGTTTCCATCCCGACTACGGGCGCTGTCTGTACGGAGTTTGCACGTTCTCCCCCTGACCTGCATGGGTTTTCTCCGGGTGTTCCGGTTTCCTCCCACACTCCAAAGACGCAGAAACGTAGAAGCATGGAAAATAGGTGCAGGAGGAGGCCATTTGGCCCTTCGAGCCAGCACCGCCATTCATTGTGATCACGGCTGATCATCCACAATCAGTACCCTGTGCCTGCCTTCTCCCCATACCCCCTGATACCACTAGCCCCTAGAGATCTGTTTAATTGTTCCCTGTCGGTTGCCAAACTGGGATTCAATAGGACTAGTACTAGTGTGAAAGGGCGATCGCTGGTCAACACGGTCACAGTGGGCCGAAGGGCCTGTTTCTACGCTGTATCTCTAAAACTATAAAAACTATATTAATACAAACAAGGAATTGCAGATGCTAGTTTATTAAAAAAAAGACACAGAGTGCTGGATCAACTCAGCAGGCCAGTCTGAAGAAGGGTCCCAACCCAAAACGTCACCTATCCATGTTCCCCACAGATGCTGCCTAACCCGCTGAGTTACTCCAGCACTCTGTGAAACGTCACCTATCCATGTTCTCCACAGATGCTGCCTGACCCGCTGAGTTACTCCAGCACTCTGTGAAACGTCACCTATCCATGTTCTCCACAGATGCTGCCTGACCCGCTGAGTTACTCCGGCACTCTGTGAAACGTCACCTATCCTCTGGCACCGTGAGGCAGCAACTCTACCGCTGCACCACCGTGGTAGAGAATACAGTTGACAAATACTCTCCTGATCTTCCACAGGTGTCCGGTAGAGAGCACACTGACTGGTTGCATCACGGCCTGGTTCAGCAACTCAAACAGCTCAGTAACGAAGGGATCTACAGCGAGAGAGAGAGTGGTGGGCACTGCCCGGTCCATCACAGGTACTCACCTCCCACCATCGAAGGGACCTACAGGAGGCGCTGCCTCAAAAAGGCAGCCGGCATCATCAGAGACCTGGTGCGTCACGGTGGCGCAGCGGTAGAGTTGCTGTCTCACGGCGCCAGAGACCCGAGTTCCATCCCGACTACGGGCGCTGTCTGTACGGAGTTTGTACGTTCTCCCCGTGACCTGCGTGGGTTTTCTCCGAGATCTCCGGTTTCCTCCCACACTCCAAAGACGTGCAGGTTTGTAGGTTAATTAGACAATAGACAATAGGTGCAGGAGGAGGCCATTCGGCCCTTCGAGCCAGCACCGCCATTCAATGTGATCATGGCTGATCATTCTCAATCAGTACCCCGTTCCTGCCTTCTCCCCATACCCCCTGACTCCGCTATCCTTAAGAGCTCTATCTAGCTCTCTCTTGAATGCATTCAGAGAATTGGCCTCCACTGCCTTCTGAGGCAGAGAATTCCACAGATTCACAACTCTGACTGAAAAAGGTTTTCCTCATCTCAGTTCTAAATGGCCTACCCCTTATTCTTAAACTGTGGCCCCTGGTTCTGGACTCCCCCAACATTGGGAACATGTTTCCTGCCTCTAGCGTGTCCAACCCCTTAATAATCTTATACGTTTCGATGAGATTGGCTTGGTCCCTAGTGGGTGTAGGATAGTGTTAGTGTGCAGGGATCGCTGGTCGGCGTGGACCCGGTGGGCCGAAAGGGCCTGTTTCCACGCTGTATCTCTAAACTCAACTAAACTCATCCCACACCACCCTGGCCACACTCTCACTGACCCACACCACCCTGGCCATACTCTCACTGACCCACACCACCCTGGCCACACTCTCATTGACCCACACCACCCTGGCCACACTCTCACTGACCCACACCACCCTGGCCACACTCTCATCTCACCCCTGCCATCGGGAAGAGGGTACAGGAGCCTGAAAACTCTCACGTCCAGGTTCCGGAAACGGTTCAATGGTGACTTCTTGTCAGATGTGCAAAGCGCAGGGAAGGTCGTGTTTCCACACTATATCTTATATCTCCAAACTAAACTACACATTGTGGGTAATTCACAGAGGCCAATTAACCTTAAACTAAAATCAATGTTACTGAAATATTTACTGCCTCAAAGTGGCCCAGGAGTGCCCCCATACACAGCACTGTGCTCTGCCACGCCAAAATACCGTGACAGCTATCAGGATATCTGCCCCTGGGACAGTGCTGGAATAATCTACAGGCACCAGGGACACATGGCCTGTGATGTCGGTAAGGACTGTCATATGTTGAAAGACTGGAGCGACTAGGCTTGTATACACTGGAATTTAGAAGGATGAGAGGAGATCTTATCGAAACGTATAAGATTATTAAGCGGTTGGACACGTTAGAGGCAGGAAACATGTTCCCAATGTTGGGGGAGTCCAGAACAAGGGGCCACAGTTTAAGAATAAGGGGTCGGCCATTTAGAACGGAGATGAGGAAAATCTTTTTCAGTCAGAGAGTTGTAAATCTGTGGAATTCTCTGTCTCAGAAGGCAGTGGAGGCCAATTCTCTGAATGCATTTGCAACAAGCCAAATTAACCTACAAACCTGCACGTCTTTGGAGTGTGGGAGGAAACCGAAGATCTCGGAGAAAACCCACGCAGGTCACGGGGAGAACGTACAAACTCCGTACAGGCAGCGCCCGTAGTCAGGATCGAACCTGAGTCTCCGGCGCTGCATTCGCTGTAAGGCAGCAACTCTACCGCGGCGCCACCGTGCCGATATTGATTGTGGGCGATCAGCCATGATCACAATGAATGTCGGTGCTGGCTCGAAGGGCCGAATGGCCTCATTCTGCACCTATTTTCTATATATCCATGTATAAGTATGACTAAAACTCAACACCTCACCAATGTCTTGTACAACTGCAACATGACCTCCCAACTTCTGTACTTAATACTCTGACTGATGAAGGCCAAAATGCCACAAAGCTTTTTTACACTTGAGACTTTACTTTTGACTTCAGTAGATATCATCCCAAATAAACAATGTCCCAATATATCGTGTGGCACGGTGGCACAGCGGTAGAGTTGCTGCCTCACAGCGCCGGAGACCCGGGTTCCATCCCGACTACGGGTGCCGTCTGTACAGAGTTTGTACGCTCTCCCCGTGACCTGCGTGGGTTTTCTCCGAGATCTTCAGTTTCCTCCCACACTCCTACAGGTTTGTAGGTAAATTGGCTTGTTATGAATGTAGTAATTGTCCCTAGTGTGTGTAGGATAGTGTTAGTGTGCGGGGATCGCTGGTCGGCGCGGACCCGGTGGGCTGTAAGGCCTGTTTCCGTGCTGTATCTCTAAACTAAACTAAACAACATTTAATCCAATGTTCAAGAAAAATAACGTAACACAAGATTCACTGTTAAGATTTTGCAAAGAGAAACATCAATACGATTTAATCTTCCATTTTTTCTATTTTACCTGAATTGTACAGTTTTATTTAAAGTCATTACCAGGGCAAACATGTTATGAAATCACTCAAAAATAATAGACTTGAAAATGAAATACATTTTTTGTCACGGGGAATCAATCCATAAATCATATTTCCCCATGGACTGTATAATATCTGATATTTTACATCTGACACAGGGTTTAAGAGCAAATAGTTTAGTTTATTTGAGTTTAGAGATAGAACGCGGAAACAGGCCCTTCGGCCCACCGGGTCCGCGCCGACCAATGATCCCCGCACATTAACACTATCCTACACCTACTGGGGACAATTTACCTTTTCACCAAGCCAATTAATCTACAAACCTGAACGTGTTTGGAGTGTGGGAGGAAACCGGAGCACCCGGAGAAAACCCACGCAGGTCACGGGGAGAACGTACAAACTCCGTACAGACAGCACCCGTAGTCGGGATGGAACCCGGGTCTCCGGCGCTGAGAGGCAGCAACTCTACCGCTGCACCACCGTGCTGCCTGAGTGATACTTGTCCTGCACTGTGTACTAATATGAATTTCACTGCACGTGTGACAAATTACTTATGATTGAACCATTGAAGTATCTGTACACTGTGGACGGTTCGATTGTAATCATGTATTGTCTTTCCGTTGACTGGTTAGCACGCAACAAAAGCTTTTCACTGTACCTCAGTACACGGGACAATAAACTAAACGGAAAAAAAAGAAGCAAAATTTTTTTGTTTGGTTGCAGATCAGATCCTATTTTCGCAGTAAAGAGACAACACACAGATAACAGGAATAGAGAACGAAGCACCACAGTCACGAGCTGAGCATTGGAGCAGATGCTGCCTCTAATTGTGTAGGAATAAAACGTCACCTATCCGTGTTCTCCACAGATGCTGCCTGACCTGCTGAGTTACTCCAGCACTCTGTGAAACGTCACCTATCCACGATCTCCACAGATGCTGCCCGACCCGCTGTGTCTATATTCGCATGTTATGATGTGGCAAGTCCCAAGCAGTGAAAATGACAAGATATTGTGTATTAGATCATGAGGGAAATCGATAGGGTGGATGCACAGAGCCTCTGGCCCTGAGTAGGGGAGTCAAGAACCAGAGGACATGGGTTAAAGATGAGGAGGGAAAGACGTCATTGGAACCCTATGGATTCGAACTGGATCGACTAGACTTGTGTACACTGGAATTTAGAAGGATGAGAGGGGATCTTATCGAAACATATAGGATTATTAAGGAGTTGGACATGTTAGAGGCAGGAAACATGTTCCAAATGTTGGGGGAGTCCAGAACAAAGGGCCACAGTTTAAGAGTAAGGGGTAGGCCATTTAGAACTGAGATGAGGAAAAACTTTTTCAGTCAGAGAGTTGTGAATCTGTGGAATTCTCTGCCTCAGAAGGCAGTGGAGGCCAATTCTCTGGCAGTTACTCCAGCACTCTGTGTCTACCTTTGGCGTAAACAAGTACCTGCAGTTCCTTCCTACATGTCTGAAGCCAAATGCGTTTTTCTGATCTGTTAGCTCTTGCAAAATGGCTGAGTTAACGTACTGAAACTAAAGATTTCTGAAGTGCAAAGTCTAATTAAACGACATCCTTAAACGGAGGAAGTAATGATGACTGCCTCATTAAAATGATAATGAAGCTTATGATTATCAAACAGCTTAATAATTGGTGTCAGTTCAATGGAGACATGACTAATTATAAATAAAATTAACAGAAATTTCTTTTTGGTCATCTTTCATTGGCTTTGATCCCTTTAGACAACTGTTATTTCACTCAATTCACCATAATAATTTCTCAGACGCATTGATACAGAGTTCAGTTCTTCCAAGTAACTTAGCAGTAAGTTGGGGCAGGCTCGGACATTATTCCTTGCAGCACAAGAGGCTGAGAGATGATCTTATACTTTAGTTTAGTTTAGATTTAGAGATACAGCGCGGAAACAGGCCCTTTCGGCCCACCGGGTCCGCGCCGACCGGCGATCCCCGCACACGAACACTATCCTACACACACTAGGGACAATTTTCACATACACCAAGCCAATTAACCTACAAACCTGCATGTCTTTGGAGTGTGGGAGGAAACTGAAGATCTCGGAGAAAACCCACGCAGGTCACGGGAAGAACGTACAAACACCATACAGACGGTGCCCGTAGTCGGGATGGAACCCGGGTCTCCGGCGCTGCATTCGCTGTGAGGCGGCAACTCTACCGCCGCGCCACCGTGCTGTCCCTCTTATCGCGGTGAATAAAATCATAAGTTCATAAGTTCTAGGAGCAGAATTAGGCCATTCGGCCCATCGTCTACTCAGCCATTCAATCGTGGCTGATCTATCTCTCCCTCCGAACCCCATTCTCCTGCCTTCTCCCCATAACCCCTGACACCCGCACTGATCAAGAATCTATCTATCTCTGCCTTAAAAATCTCCACTGATTGGCCTCCACAGCCGTCTGTGGCAATGAGTTCCACAGATTCACCACCTTCTGACTAAAGAAATTCCTCCTCATCTCCTTCCTAAAGGAACATCCTTCAATTCTGAGTGTGTGCATTTTCATATGTGGCAAACCATTGGACTATGGACACTATTGACATGAAGTGATTTGGTTGTCAGCTAACAAGGATTTGTTTATCCCCTTTAGTCTCATGATAACGTCAATAGATCACAAGGTATCCACACAACATCCTTCTGCAATAATCAAATGTGCACATTTCTACGATGAAGTGAATTAACTAATTAAATATCTGTTCTGTATTCACTGGGGTTTAGAAGGATGAGAGGGGATCTTATAGAGACGTATAAAATTATAAAAGGACTGGACAAGCTAGATGCAGGAAAAATGTTCCCAATGTTGGGGGAGTCCAGAACCAGGGGCCACACAGTCTAAGAATAAAGGGGAGGCCATTTAAAACTGAGGTGAGAAGAAACTTTTTCACCCAGAGAGTTGTGAATTTGTGGAATTATCTGCCACAGAGGGCAGTGGAGGCCGATTCACTGGATGGATTTAAAAGAGAGTTAGATAGAGCTCTAGGGACTAGTGGAATCAAGGGATATGGGGAGAAGGCAGGCACGGGTTACTGATTGTGGATGATCAGCCATGATCACAATGAATGGCGGTGCTGGCTCGAAGGGCCGAATGGCCTCCTCCTGCACTTATTGTCTTTGTTTCTATGTTTAGATCGTGAATGACAGTTTGCATTTTATCACCATGTTCCCATGTACTAAACTGCGCTCTCCAACTGCCGCCATTCGCACATTCAGAAATGCAGCTGTTTAAAACTCTACAGAACAGCTCAACAGTGTCACAAACTGCAAATGAACTGGATGGGCCAAATCCGTGATTGTATGATTATTACTCTATTCGTCTGTGACTCTACGACTATTTGGCTCTGTGACTCGTACGTTCATGACTGATAGGAGCTCATCAAGTCTACTCCGCCATTCAATCGTGCCTGATCTATCTCTCCCTCCTAACCCCATTCTCCTGCCTTCTCCCCATAACCCCTGACACCCGCACTAATCAAGAATCTATCTATCTCTGCCTTAACAATACCCACTGACTTGTGGCCTCCACAGCCGTCTGTGGCAATGAATTCCACAGATTCACCACCCACTGATTAAATAAATTCCTCCTCATCTCCTTCCTAAAAGAACGTCCTTTAATTCTGAGGCTGTGCCCTCTGGTCCTAGACTCTCCCACTAGTGGAAACATCCTCTCCACATCCACTCTATCCAGGCCGCTCACTATTCAGTGAGAGTCATAGACTCTGTGTCTCTGTGCCCCTGTGTCTCTGTGTCTCTGTGTCTCTGTGTCTCTGTGTCTCTGTGTCCCTGTGTCCCTGTGTCTCTGTGTCTCTGTGTCTCTGTGTCTCTGTGTCTCTGTGTCTCTGTGTCCCTGTGTCTCTGTGTCTCTGTGTCCCTGTGTCTCTGTGTCTCTGTGTCTCTGTGTCCCTGTGTCTCTGTGTCTCTGTGTCTCTGTGTCTCTGTGTCTCTGTGTCTCTGTGTCCCTGTGTCTCTGTGTCTCTGTGTCCCTGTGTCTCTGTGTCTCTGTATCTCTGTGACTCTGTGTCTCTGTCTGTGTCTCTGTGTCTCTGTGTCTTTGTGTCTCTGTGTCCCTGTGTCTCTGTGTAAAATGCTGTTCACTTATCGAATACTTAAATGCTCAACGTGGAAGATTTACTTGTAGCATTCGTAAAGGAATTGGAAATGCTCTTGGCAAAAAGGAAATTAAACAGTGGTAGATAAAGATGAGAAGAAAAGGAGTGATCAGATATCTGTGTCAAAGGCAGGCACCAACATGATGGTCAAAGGGCATTCAAGAGAGAGCTCATAGGACCGAATGGCCTCCTCCTGCACCTATTGTGTATTGTTTATTCCACACTAGGGTTGCCAACTGTCCCTTATTAGCCGGGACATTCCGTATTTAGGTCTAAATTTGTTTGTTCCGTACGGGACCGCCCTTGTCCCGTATTAAGCCCGGACACTGTACGCCAGGCCGCTCTAGGCCCGGACGCTGTAGGCCCGGACGCTGTAGGCCCGGACAGTGTAGGCCCCGACAGTGTAGGCCCGGACTCTGTAGGCCCGGACGCTGTAGGCCCAGACACGATAGGTCCGGACACTGTAGGCCCGGACTCTGTAGGCCCGGACGCTGTAGGCCCGGATGCTGTAGGCCTGGACACTGTAGGCCCGGACGCTGTAGGCCCGGATGCTGTAGGCCCGGACATTGTAGGCCTGGACACTGTAGGCCCGGACGCTGTAGGCCCGGATGCTGTAGGCCCAGACACTGTAGGCCCAGACACGATAGGTCCGGACACTGTAGGCCCGGACTCTGTAGGCCCGGACGCTGTAGGCCTGGACACTGTAGGCCCGGACGCTGTAGGCCCGGACGCTGTAGGCCTGGACACTGTAGGCCCGGACGCTGTAGGCCCGGATGCTGTAGGCCCAGACACTGTAGGCCTGGACACTGTAGGCCCGGACGCTGTAGGCCCGGATGCTGTAGGCCCGGACATTGTAGGCCCGGACGCTGCAGGTCCGGATGCTCTAGGTCCGGACGCTGTAGGCCCGGAGGCCCGGACGCCACCTAACGGAAGTTGCATAGCAACCCGCCTCCCGGCCCGGGCGGCCGCCATTGGTGGAGCGGGAGCACGTGGCCGCTGGCTGGGTGAGGTCACGTGGGGCGTGGGGCGGTGACGTCACCATGTCCCGTATTTGGGAGTGGGATGGTTGGCAACCCCTATTACACGCTGTAAGATCTTGAATATTATTTTCAATCATAAGATTGTCTGAAGAAGGGTCTCAACCCGAAACGTCACCTATTCCTTCTCTCCAGAGATGCTGCCTGACCCGCTGAGTTACTCCAGCATTTTTGTCTATCTTCGGTTTAAAGCAGCATCTGCAGTTCCTTCCTCCACTCTACTAGGATGCTACCTGGATTAGTCAGAGGGCAGTGAATCTGTGGAACTATTTGCCACAGACGGCTGTGGAGGCCAAGTCAGTGGATATTTTTAAGGCGGAGATAGATAGATTCTTGATTAGTGCGGGTGTCAGGGGTTATGGGGAGAAGGCAGGAGAATGGGGTTAGGAGGGAGACATAGATCAGCCATGATTGAATGGCGGGGTAGACTTGATGGGCCGAATGGCCTAATTCTGCTCCGACAACAGGAACTTATTAGAGGGTTTCAGCTACCAGGAGAGGTTGGACAGACTAGGATTGTTTTCTCTGTAAACATCAGAGATTGAAGGGAGACAATAGACAATAGACAATAGGTGCAGGAGGTGGCCATTCGACCCTTCGAGCCAGCACCGCCATGCAATGTGATCATGGCTGATCATTCTCAATCAGTACCCCGTTCCTGCCTTCTCCCCATACCCCCTGACTCCGCTATACTTAAGTGCTCTATCTAGCTCTCTCTTGAATGCATTCAGAGAATTGGCCTCCACTGCCTTCTGAGGCCTGACAGATGTATAACGATGAGAGGCATAGATAGGGTAGACAGTCAGAACCTTGTTCCCAGTATGGAAATGGCCAACATTAGAGGGCATTTATTTAAGGTGAGAGAGGCAAAGTTTAACAGAGATGTGAGGGTCAAGTTTTTAAGAGGCTTTTAGACAGGCACAAATTGCTGGAGTAACTCAGCGGGTCAGGCAGCATCTGTGGAGAACATGGATAGGTATTGTTTCAAAGAGTGCTGGAGTAACTCAGCGGGACAGGCAGCATCTCGGGAGAGAAGGATTGGCTGACATTTCGGGTCAAGAACCAATAAACACATGGGTATGCAGGAAATGGAGGGATATGGATCACTGTCTTGTACCAGCATGGAGTTGTCTGTGTGGAGATTGCACATTCCCCCAGTGGGTTTTCTCCGGGCGCTACTGTTTCCTCCCACATAGATTGAGTCATAGATAGAGTGATACAGTGTGGAAACAGGCCCTTCGTCCCAACTTGCCCACACCGGCCAACAATGTCCCAGCTACCCTAGTCCCACCTGCCTGCGCTTGGTCCATATCCCTCCAAACCTGTCCAATCCATGTAACTTTCTTAAACAATAGGATAGTCCCAGCCTCAACTACCTCCTCTGGCAGCTCGTTCCATACACCCACCACCCTCTGTGTGAAAAAGTTACCCCTCACATTCCTATTAAATCTTTTCCCCTTCACCTTGAACCTGTGTCCTCTGTTCCTCGATTCCCCTACTCTGGGCAAGAGACTCTGTGCATCTACCCGATCTATTCCTCTCATGATTTTGTACACCTCTATAAGATCTCCCCTCATCCTCCTGCGCTCCATGGAATAGAGACCCAGCCTGCTCAACCTCTCCCTGTAGCTCACACCCTCTAGTCCTGGCAACATCCCAATGACGTGTGGGTTTGTAGGTTAATCGCCCTTCTGTAAATCGCCCCCTCGTGTGTAGGGAGTGGATGAGAAAGCAGGATAACATAGAACTGGTGTAAACGGGAGATCGCTGGTCGGCACGGACTCAGTGGGCCGAAGGGCCCGTTTCTGTGCGGTATCGGTAAACTGAAAACAAGGCCTTCATAACAAGAGGAGTTGAGTATAGGAGCAAAGAGGTCCTTCTGCAGTTGTACAGGGCCCTAGTGAGACCGCACCTGGAGTACTGTGTGCAGTTTTGGTCTCCAAATTTGAGGAAGGATATTCTTGCTATTGAGGGCGTGCAGCATAGGTTTACTAGGTTAATTCCTGGAATGGCGAGACTGTCATATGTTGAAAGACTGGAGCGACTGGAGCGGCACTGGAATTTAGAAGGATGAGAGGAGATCTTATCGAAACGTATAAGATTATTAAGGGGTTGGACACGTTAGAGGCAGGAAACATGTTCCCGATGTTGGGGGAGTCCAGAACCAGGGGCCACAGTTTAAGAATAAGGGGTAGGCCATTTAGAACTGAGATGAGGAAAAACTTTTTCAGTCAGAGAGTTGTGAATCTGTGGAATTCTCTGCCTCAGAAGGCAGTGGAGGCCAATTCTCTGAATGCTTTCAAGAGAGAGCTGGATAGAGCTCTTAAGGATAGCGGAGTCAGGGGGTATGGGGAGAAGGCAGGAACGGGGTACTGATTGAGAATGATCAGCCATGATCACATTGAATGGCGGTGCTGGCTCGAAGGGACGAATGGTCTCCTCCTGCACCTATTGTCTATTTGTCTATTGTCTACTGAACTGAGCAAAAATCAATCACTTTCCTTTTCATTTCGAAACCTCAAAAATTTCCCACCTGACAGGAAGCAAGACCACGAGAGTTTGGCATCGATTGGCATGGTCTGGCTTTCTCATTTGGAGAGGCTCACAGGACAGATGGCTGTGGGAGGAGCAGATGCAGAGTTAGACTGGAAGAGTGGTATCACTGGGGCATCCTTGGGCATCCTTGCTGTTGAGGCAGTGCAGCGTAGGTTCACCAGGTTAAACCCCGGGATGGCGGGACTGTCGTGCGAGGAAAGATTGGAAAGAAGGATGTTTAGAAGGATGAGAGTTTAGAAACTTGAGAGATGAGAATCTTGGAGTTTAGAAGGATGAGAGGGGATCTTATAGAGACGTACAAAATTATAAAAGGACTGGACAAGCCAGATGCAGGAAAAATAGTTCCCTAATGCTGGAGGAGTCCAGAACGAGGGGCCACACAGTCTAAGAATAAAGGGGAGGCCATTTAAAACTGAGGTGAGATTAAAAAAATTCACCCAGAGTTGTGAATTTGTGGAATTCTCTGCCACAGAGGGCAGTGAAGGCCAATTCACTGGATGGATTTAAAAGAGAGTTAGATAGAGCTGTAGGGGCTAGTGGAATCAAGGGATATGGGGAGAAGGCAGGCACGGGTTACTGATTGTGAACGATCAGCCATGATCACAATGAATGGCGGTGCTGGCTCGAAGGGCCGAATGGCCTCCTGCTGCACCTATTGTCTATGTTTCTATGTTTCTCTGATCTGGCATTCGCATTTGGAGAGGCTGAGGACGGATGGTGTGGGGAGTGCAGATGCAGTGTTAGACTGGGAGAGTGGTGTCACTGGGTGTAACTGAAGCCCAGGGTGTGATTGCCCCATAACTACTGTTGTGTGGCAGTACAGTGCTGTCATCTATGTTCTGCACCCTGCATCTTCTCCTTTGTGTAGTGAGGAACTGCAGATGCTGGTTTAAACCGCAGACAGACACAAAATGGACGTCACGGTGGCGCAGCGGTAGAGTTGCTGCCTCACAGCGCCGGAGACCCGGGTTCCATCCTAACTACGGGTGCTGTTTTGTACGGAGGTTTACAGCACCGGGTCCGCGCCGCCCAGCGATCCCCGCACACTAACACGATCCTACACACACTAGGGACAATTATTACTTTTGTACCAAGCCAATTAACCTAAAAACCTGCACGTCTTTGGAGTTTGGGAGGAAACCGAAGATCTCGGAGAAAACCCACGCAGGTCACGGGGAGAACGTACAAACTCCGTACAGACGGCACCCGTAGTCGGGATGGAACCTGGGTCTTCGGCGCTGCATTTGCTGTGAGGCAGCAACTCTACCGCTGCGCCACCGTGACCGCCCCTGATCCTAATCTGAGGAAAGACATTCTAGCCATAGAGGGAGTACAGAGAAGGTTCACCAGATTGATTCCTGGGATGGCAGGACTTTCATATGAAGAAAGACTGGATAGACTAGGCTTGTACTCGCTGGAATTTAGAAGATTGAGGGGGGATCTTATAGAAACGTACAAAATTCTTAAGGGGTTGGACAGGCTAGATGCAGGAAGGTTGTTCCCGATGTTGGGGAAGTCCAGAACAAGGAGGTCACAGTTTAAGGATAAGGGGGAAGTCTTTTAGGACCGAGATGAGAAAGTTTTTTTTCACACAGAGTGGTGAATCTGTGGAATTCTCTGCCACAGAAGGTAGTTGAGGCCAGTTCATTGGCTATATTTAAGAGGGAGTTAGATGTGGCCCTTGTGGCTGAAGGGATCAGGGGGGTATGGAGAGAAGGCAAGTACGGTATACTGAGTTGGATGATCAGCCATGATCATATTGAATGGCGGTGCTGGCTCGAAGGGCCGAATGGCCTACTCCTGCACCTATTTTCTATGTTTCTATGTTTCTATGATATATCAGCGAAAACATCACCAGTCTCTGCTACAATTGACAGCATTTAACTCTTAACCCATTCAGAGCTGAAGTGTCAAGCCTGGTAATTATTGTGTTTTGTAGGCTGGGCACAAGACCAGAATAATATACTTGGAGCCAGCACATTAAGTCAATTGCCGGGATTAGACCGATTGTTGAAGTCACTTCACTGATGTTGTGACATTTCATGAAACATGTAATCATAGAATGATACAAGCTAAAGTAGGTAATTGCCATCTTTACAAATCTGTCCAAATCATTACATTTCCTGCAGGACTTAGGTTCGGCCGCATTTGGAGTGTTGCAGGTAGACACAAAATGCCAGAGTAACTCAGCGGGTCAGGCAGCATCTCTGGAGAACATGGATAGGTGACGTTTCACAGAGTGCTGGAGTAACTCAGCGGGTCAGGCGGCATCTGTGGAGAACATGGATAGGTGACGTTTCACAGAGTGCTGGAGTAACTCAGCGGGTCAGGCAGCATCTGTGGAGAGAAGGAATGGGTGACGTTTCGGGTCGAGACCCTCCTTCAGAAAAAGAGTCTTGACCCGAAACGTCACCCATCCCTTCACTCCAGAGATGCTGCCTGACCCGCTGAGTTACTCCAGTATTTAGTGTCTACCCATGTACCTGTCTAAATGTATCTTAAAACATATTGGTTTATGTTTTAATTCAGTTTAGTGTAGTTTAGTTTAGAGATACAGCGTGGAAATAGACCCTTCGGCCCAACGAGTCCACATCGCCCAGCGATCCCCGCACACTAACACTATCCTACACCCACTAGGGACAATTTACATTTACACCAAGCCAATTAACCTGTAATAAACCTGTACGTCTTTGAGTGTGGGAGGAAATTGAAAATATTTGAGAAAATTGACACGGTCAGGGGGAGAACATAGAAACATAGAAAACAGGTGCAGGAGGAGGTCATTTGGCCCTTCGAGCCAGCACCGCCATTCATTGTGGTCGTGGCTGACCATACATAATCAGTAACCCGTGCCTGCCTTCTCCCCATACCCCTTGATTCCACTAGCCCCTAACGTACAAACTCCGTACAGACGGCGCCCGTAGTCGGGATGGAACCTGGGTCTCCGGCGCTGCATTCGCTGTAAGACGGCAACTCTACCGCTGTGCCACCGTGACCGCCCAGTAGCTTTTCATTCACGTTTTTAAAAGCGCTACGAACACCAGAAAGTAACACTGGCAGTTGACTAGTATCGGGTTTGGCCAACACAACATCATTTTGACGGAAGTGAGAATTGATTGCATTGAAAACATCACATCTGTGTTGCCCCTCAAAAGGTAAACACATCACACCACACTTACACTCCTTGTCAATTCCACATGCATCGTTCAGTGCCACCATATTGTTCCCGATACTGCACTGGCAATTATCCGGAGGAACAGCTGTTGTTTACACAAGCAAAGGAGAGATGTCACCTCAGTGACATTAAGTGAAAGATTCATTAAATCGGTGTGAACATTCCCTTTAATCACACGTTTCGATTTGGACCGGCGCGGTGGTGCAGCGGTAGAGTTGCTGCCTCACAGCGCCGGAGACCCGGGTTCCATCCCGACCACGGGCGCCGTCTGTACGGAGTTTGCACGTTCTCCCCGTGACCTGCGTGGGTTTTCTCCGGGTGCTCCGGTTTATAGACAATAGACAATAGGTGCAGGAGGAGGCCATTCGGCCCTTCGAGCCAGCACCGCCATTCAATGTGATTGAGGCCGATCATTCCCAATCAGTACCCGTTCCTGCCTTCTCCCCATACCCCCTGACTCCGCTATCCTTAAGAGCTCTATCTAGCTCTCTCTTGAAAGCATTCAGAGAATTGGCCTCCACTGCCTTCTGAGGCAGAGAATTCCACAGATTCACAACTCTCTGACTGAAAAAGTTTTTCCTCATCTCAGTTCTAAATGGCCTACCCCTTACTCTTAAACTGTGGCCCCTTGTTCTAGACTCCCCCAACATTGGGAACATGTTTCCTGCCTCTAACGTGTCCTACCCCTTAATAATCTTATATATTTCAATAAGATCCCCTCTCATCCTTCTAAATTCCAGTGTATACAAGCCTACACTCCCACACTCCAAAGATGTACAGATTTGTAGGTTAATTGGCTTCGGTATGAATGTAAAATAGTCTGTAGTGTGTGTAGGATAGTGTTAGTGTGCGGGGATCGCTGGTCGGCGCGGACTCGGTGGGCCGAAGGGCCTGTTTCAGCACTGTATGAGAGTCTAGGACCAGAGGGCACAGCCTCAGAATTAAAGGACGTTCTTTTAGGAAGGAGATGAGGAGGAATTTCTTTAGTCAGAGGGTGGTGAATCTGTGGGATTCTTTGCCACAGTCGGCTGTGGAGACCACAAGTCAGTGGATATATTTAAGGCAGAGATAGATAGATTCTTCTTCAGACTGAGTCTGAGGAAAGGTCTCGACCTAAAACGTCACCCATTCCTTCTCTCCAGAGATGTTGCCTGACCCGCTGAGTTACTCCAGCACTCTGTGAAACGTCACCCATTCCTTCTCTCCACAGATGCTGCCTGACCCGCTGAGTTACTCCAGCACTCTGTGAAACGTCACCTATCCATGTTCTCCAGAGATGCTGCCTGACCCGCTGAGTTACTCCAGCACTCTGTTAAACGTCACCTATCCATGTTCTCCACAGATGCAGCCTGACCCGCTGAGTTACTCCAGCTTTTTTTGTCCATTCAAGCACATTCGTCCAAAAAATCATTCACAAAGATAATTCGCTTGATGCTTGCAAAAGAATTCTTGTGAACCTTTCCCCCAAACATGTTCTTTGATGCCAGATAGAGAGTGAAGTTAAAATCCCATGTAAGGAAGGTAATGGGTCTTTGACTTGTTCTGTCAATGGGAGGCCCATGGGATTAGATACAATGGTTTTGAAAATAGAACACGATCTGATTTTACTTGGTGGAAAAAAAACATTACGCTAGCCTTTGACGGCTGGCAGGAAATCCATTAGCTCTCTGCACCACTTTTATATAAAACAGCCCTGTTCCATTTACCTTCCATTTGATGAAGTTGATAGAATTTAGCTGCCCTCCACGCACCTACCCCTCTCAGCCTTCAGTTTAGATAACGCTAGAGTTACAGCGCGGAAACAGGCCCTACGGCCCACCGGGTCCGCGCCGACCAGCGATCCCCGCACACTAACACTATCCTACACACACTAGGGGCAATTTACAGAAGCCCATTAACTAATACACCCACAGGAATGAATCTCCCCCTCTCCCCCCCCCCCCCCCCCCCCCTCTCCCATCGGGCAAGAGGTTAATTCCTGGAATGGTGGGACTGTCATATGTTGAAAGACTGGAGCGACTAGGCTTGTATACACTGGAATTTAGAAGGATGAGAGGAGATCTTATCGAAACGTATAAGATTATTAAGGGGTTGGACACGTTAGAGGCAGGAAACATGTTCCCGATGTTGGGGGAGTCCAGAACCAGGGGTCACAGTTTAAGAATAAGGGGTAGGCCATTTAGAACGGAGATGAGGAAAAACATTTTCAGTCAGAGAGTTGTGAATCTGTGGAATTCTCTGCCTCAGAAGGCAGTGGAGGCCAATTCTCTGAATGCATTCAAGAGAGAGCTAGATAGAGCTCTTAAGGATAACGGAGTCAGGGGGTATGGGGAGAAGGCAGGAACGGGGTACTGATTGAGAATGATCAGCCATGATCACATTGAATGGTGGTGCTGGCTCGAAGGGCCGAATGGCCTCCTCCTGCCCCTATTGTCTATTGTCTATTGTCTATTGAGGTACAGAAGTGTGAAAACGCACACCTCCAGATACAGGGAGTTTCTTCCTGGCTTTTATCAGGCAACTGAACCATCCTCTCACCAACTAGAGAGCGGTCCTGACCTCCCATCTAACTCATTGGAGACCCTCGGGCTATGTTTTCTGGACTTTAATTGCACTTAACGATATTCTTTTGCACTGTGGACGGCTCGATTGTAATCATGTATTGTCTTTCCACTGACTAGATAGCACGCAACACAAGCTTTTCACTGTACCTCGATTCACGCAAGATACCCTTCAGATTCCTATTAAATCTTTTCCCCTTCATCTTAAACCTATGTCGTCTGGTTCTCGATTCCCCTACTCTGGGCAAGAGACTCTGTGCATCTACCCAATCTATTCCTCTCATGAATTTGTACACCTCTATAAGATCACCCCTCATCCTCCTGCACTCCAAGGAATAGAGACCCAGCCTGCTCAACCTCTCCCTGTAGCTCACACCCTCTAGTCCTGGCAACATCCTCGTAAATCTTCTCTGAACCCTTTCCAGCTTGACAACATCTTTCCTATAACATGGTGCCCAGAACTGAACACAATACGCTACATACACTCATCAATGTATAGAAAATATAAATATATATATATAAATACTCACCAAACATAGAAAATAGGTGCAGGAGGAGGCCATTTGGCCCTTCGAGCCAGCACCGCCATTCATTGTGATCATGGCTGATCGTCCACAATCAGTAACCCGTGCCTGCCTTCTCCCCATATCCCTTGTTTCCACTAGCCCCTCGAGCTCTATCTAACTCTCTTTTAAATTCATCCATTGAATTGGCTTCCACTGCCCTCTGTGGCAGAGAATTCCACAAATTCACAACTCTCTGGGTGACAAAGTTTTTTCTCACCTCAGTTTTAAATGGTCTGCCCTTTATTCTAAGACTGTGTGGCCCCTGGTTCTGGACTCCCCCAACATTGGGAACATTTTTCCTGCATCTAGCTTGCCCAGTCCTTTTATAATTTTATACGTCTCTATAAGATCCCCTCTCATCCTTCTATACTCCAGTGATTACAAGCCCAGTCTTTCCAATCTTTCCTCATATGACAGTCCCGCCATCCCAGGGATTAACCTGGTGAACCTACGCTGCACTGCCTGAATTACAAGGATGTCCTTCCTCAAATTAGGAGACCATAACTGTACACAATATTCCAGATGTGGTCTCACCAGGGCCCTGTACAACTGCAGAAGAACCTCTTTACTAGAAGAACGTACAAACTATGTACAGGCAGCGCCCGTAGTCGGGATGGAACCCGGGTCTCCGGCGCTGTGAGGCAGCAACTCTACCGCTGCGCCACCGTTATTAACTGTGGAACATTTTAACTTGACTGTGTGGGTGAGGCAATGAATAAATTACTGTAGTATTGCTGCCAAAATAACAGGAGGCAATATCCTGTAGATTATTTGCAATGACCCAGCTGGGGCTCTTTCATGCTTGTGCTGATCGCTTAGTTGCTGATGTGTGCTGTTTGGATTAACACTTCCCACTGTATGCTAACCGCAGATATTTCTTTATTCCCATGCAGAGACACAATGCTGTGTTGAACTAATTCAAAGACAGGTACATAGTTCATTGAAAGAGGCATCGCAAGAAGGGTCTCGACCCAAAACGCCACCCATCCATTCTCTCCACAGATGCTGCCTGACCCGCTGAGTTACTCCAGCACTCTGTGAAACGTCACCTATCCATGTTCTCTACAGATGTCTGAAGAAGGGTCTCGACCTGAAACGTCACCCATTCCTTCTCTCCTGAGATGCTGCCTGACCTGCTGAGTTACTCCAGCATTTTGTGAATAAATACCTTTGATTTGTACCAGCATCTGCAGTTATCTTCTTATTCTCCGGAGATGCTGCCTGACCCGATGAGTTACTCCGGTATTTTGTGTCTACAATGTATTAGTTTAGTTTAGTATAGGGCTACAGCACAGAAATAGGCCCTTCGGCCCACCGAGTCCGCACTGACCAGCGATCCCCGCACACTAGCGCTATGCTACGCACACTAGGGACAATTCAATTACACCAAGCCAATTAACCTACAAACCAGCACGTCTTTGGAGTGTGGGAGGAAACCGGAGCACCCGGAGAAAACCCACGCAGGTCACGGGGAGAACGTACAAACTCCTCACAGGCAGCATCTCTGAAGAATATGAATGGGTGACGTTTTGGGTCGAGACCCTTCTTGTTTAGCTTAGTTTAGAGATACAGCACAGAAACAGGCCCTTCGGCCCACCAAGTCCGTGCCGACCAGCGATCCCCGTACACTAATACTATCCTACACCCACTAGGGACAATTTTACATTTGTGCCAAGCCAATTAACCCCAGGATAATGCTAGTGCATGGGGCGAATGCTCGGTGGCGTGGGCTCGGTGGCATGGGCTCGGTGGCGTGGGCTCGGTGGCGTGGGTTCGGTGGCGTGGGCTCGGTGGCGTGGGCTCGGTGGCGTGGGCTCGGTGGCGTGGGCTCGGTGGCGTGGGCTCGGTGGCGTGGGCTCGGTGGCGTGGGCTCAGTGGCGTGGGCTCGGTGGGCTCGGTGGGCTCGGTGGCGTGGGCTCGGTGGCGTGGGCTCGGTGGCGTGGGCTCGGTGGCGTGGGCTCAGTGGCGTGGGCTCGGTGGGCTCGGTGGGCTCGGTGGCGTGGGCTCGGTGGCGTGGGCTCGGTGGCGTGGGCTCGGTGGCGTGGGCTCGGTGGGCTCGGTGGCGTGGGCTCGGTGGCGTGGGCTCGGTGGCGTGGGCTCGGTGGCGTGGGCTCGGTGGCGTGGGCTCGGTGGCGTGGGCTCGGTGGCGTGGGCTCGGTGGCATGGGGTCGGTGGGCTCGGTGGCGTGGGCTCGGTGGGCTCGGTGGGCTTGGTGGGCTCGGTGGCGTAGGTTCGGTGGCATGGGCTCGGTGGCGTGGGCTCGGTGGCGTGGGCTCGGTGGCGTGGGCTCGGTGGGCTCGGTGGGCTCGGTGGGCTCGGTGGCGTGGGCTCGGTGGGCTCGGTGGCGTGGGCTCGGTGGCGTGGGCTCGGTGGCATGGGCTCGGTGGGCCCGGTGGCGTGGGCTCGGTGGGCTCGGTGGGCTTGGTGGGCTCGGTGGCGTGGGCTCAGTGGCGTGGGCTCGGTGGGCTCGGTGGGCTCGGTGGGCTCGGTGGCGTGGGCTCGGTGGGCTCGGTGGGCTCGGTGGGCTCGGTGGCGTGGGCTCGGTGGGCTCGGTGGCGTGGGCTCGGTGGCGTGGGTTCGGTGGCGTGGGCTCGGTGGTGTGGGCTCGGTGGGCTCGGTGGCGTGGGCTCGGTGGGCTCGGTGGGCTCGGTGGCGTGGGCTCGGTGGGCTCGGTGGGCTCGGTGGCGTTGGCTCGGTGGCGTGGGCTCGGTGGCGTGGGCTCGGTGGGCTCGGTGGGCTCGGTGGGCTCGGTGGGCTCGGTGGCGTGGGCTCGGTGGCGTGGGCTCGGTGGCGTGGGCTCGGTGGGCTCGGTGGCGTGGGCTCGGTGGGCTCGGTGGGCTCGGTGGGCTCGGTGGGCTCGGTGGGCTCGGTGGGCTCGGTGGCGTGGGCTCGGTGGCGTGGGCTCGGTGGCGTGGGCTCGGTGGCGTGGGCTCGGTGAGCTCGGTGGCGTGGGCTCGGTGGCGTGGGCTCGGTGGCGTGGGCTCGGTGGCGTGGGCTTGGTGGCGTGGGCTCGGTGGCGTGGGCTCGGTGGCGTGGGCTCGGTGGCATGGGCTCGGTGGCGTGGGCTCGGTGGGCTCGGTGGCGTGGGCTCGGTGGGCTCGGTGGGCTCGGTGGGCTCGGTGGGCTCGGTGGCGTGGGCTCGGTGGGCTCGGTGGCGTGGGCTCGGTGGGCTCGGTGGCGTGGGCTCGGTGGGCTCGGTGGGCTCGGTGGCGTGGGCTCGGTGGGCTCGGTGGGCTCGGTGGGCTCGGTGGGCTCGGTGGGCTCGGTGGGCTCGGTGGGCTCGGTGGGCTCGGTGGCGTGGGCTCGGTGGGCCGAAGGACCCTTTTTCATGCTGTACCTCTAAAGTAAAGTCTAAAGTCTAAAGAGTCAAGGGACCTCTCGAGAATGAAAAATAAAATGATATTTCATTGGAATATTCATGTAAAATAACGTAGATTCAAATTATAAACCCAGGTGCCAGGTGTAGCCTGTGTTTGTGATCAATAATGGAAGATCACGGTGGCACAGCGGTAGAGTTGCTGCCTCACAGCGCCGGAGACCCGGGTTCCATCCCGACTACGGGCGCCGTCTGTACGGAGTTTGTACGTTCTCCCCGTGACCTGCGTGGGTTTTCTCCGGGTGCTACGGTTTCCTCCCACACTCCAAAGACGTGCAGGTTTGTAGGTTAATTGGCTTCGGTGAAATTGTAAATTGTCCCTAGTGTGTGTAGGATAGTGTTAGTGTGTGGGGATCGCTGGGCGGCACGGACCCGGTGGGCCGAAGGGCCTGTTTCATGCTGTATCTCTAAACTAAACTAAAAACCAAACTAAATTAACCTGCAAACCTGCACGTCTTTGGAGTGTGGGAGGAAACCGGGGCACCCGGAGAAAACCCACGCAGGTCACGGGGAGAACGTATGGACAATAGACAATAGACAAAGACAATAGGTGCAGGAGTAGGCCATTCGGCCCTTCGAGCCAGCACTGTCATTCAATGTGATTATGGCTGATCATTCACAATCAGTACCCCTGGCGTTCCTGCCCTCTCCCCATACCCCCTGACTCCGCTATCTTTAAGAGCTCTATCTACAAACTCTAGTACAAACTCCGTACAGACAGCGTCCGTAGTCGGGATGGAACCCGGGTCTCTGGCGCTGTGAGGCAGCAACTCTACCGCTGCGCCACCGTGCTAACTTGATGAATATTTCCAGCATACTTTAGATTTTGAACATGCATTTTACATTTTTGTCAATGTTGTGTTTAGCTGTCACCTGCCACCACTCAACAGAACAAGCTTTGTGTATCTTGAGGTGAGACCCTCATCACTGGGAGAAGATACATCCATCCATGTCTGAATACCTCAATGACTTACTGTTACATCTTAACATGCCTTTACACAATCGTATCACCAGTAGCTTTCTTTCCCATTAAGGACAGATATAATGTTTCAGGCAGCATGAAAATGCAAAGAGACTCTCCATAGAAACCACAGAGAAGGAAATACTTTCTTTATTCTGATGAAGGTATTCAACCCGTAAACGTCACCTATCCATGTTCTCCACAGATGCTGCCTGACCCACTGAGTTACTCCAGCACTCTGTGAAACGTCACCAATCCATGTTCTCCACAGATGCTGCCTGACCCGCTGAGTTACTCCAGCACTCTGTGAAACGTCACCAATCCATGTTCTCCAGAGACGTTGCCTGACCCGCTGAGTTACTCCAGCACTCTGTGAAACGTCACCAATCCATGTTCTCCACAGATGCTGCCTGACCCGCTGAGTTACTCCAGCACTCTGTGAAACGTCACCAATCCATGTTCTCCAGAGACGCTGCCTGACCCACTGAGTTACTCCAGCACTCTGTGAAACGTCACCTATCCATGTTCTCCACAGATGCTGCCTGACCGCTGAGTTACTCCAGCACTCTGTGAAACGTCACCTATCCATGTTCTCCAGTGTAGCTGGGACATTGTTGTTAGGTGTGGGAAGGTTGGACCGAAGGGCGTATTTCCACGCTGTATCACTCTATGACTCTGACAAGTCTTAGTTTAGTTTGGAGATACAGCGTGGAAACAGGCCCTTCGGCCCACTGGGTCCGCGCCGCCCAGCGATCCCCGCATACTAACACTATCCCACACCCACTAGGGATAATTTACACATACACCAAGCCAATTACCCTACAAACCTGCACATCTTTGGAGTGCAGGAGGAAACCGAAGATCTCGGAGAAAACCCATGCAGGTCACGGGGAGAACGTACAAACTCCGCACAGACAGCACCCGTAGTCGGGATGGAACCCGGGTCTCCGGCGCTGCATTCTCTGAATGCATTCAAGAGAGAGCTGGATAGAGCTCTTAAGGATAGCGGAGTCAGGGGGTATGGGGAGAAGGCAGGAACGGGGTACTGATTGTGAATGATCAGCCATGATCACATTGAATGGCGGTGCTGGCTCGAAGAGCCGAATGGCCTCCTTCTGCACCTATTGTCTATTGTCTATTGTCTATAACTCTACCGCTGCACCACTGCGTTCTAAACTCCCTGGGTCTAGATACAAAGACAATTGTACCCAAATTCAATCAGCTAAAAGACTGATGCGTGAGTTTAGGAGTGCTAAGTGGCAGCGACTGGCTGTGCGTTCCACTGTGTTTCCAACGTTCCCTTCCACTAACATCTCCGGCTGCTGCTGCTCGTTGCCCATGCCAAGTTGCGATGAATTCATCACCATTTAGATTGATAGATATCTGTTCCGGGAGTATTTCAGCAGATAAAGAGGAATGTCACAGTTGACACATAATTTTAATGTATAGTTCAGTTTAGTTTAGTTTAGAGATACAGTGTGGATGGAGGCATTCGGCCCACTGATCCTGCAGCGATCAGCCATCACCCTGTACATTTACACCAAGCCGTTTAACCTACAAACCTGCACGTCTTTGGAGTGTGGGAGGAAACCGGAGCACCTGGAGAAAACCCACGCGGGTCAAGGGGAGAACGTACAAACTCCGCACAGACAGCGCCCGTAGTCTCACCGGCAGTCTCTATGTCTTTTTTTTTGTTTTTGTCTTTGTTATCGTTTAAATGTTTCTTTTGATTTATTTTTAACTGTATATGTGGGGGGTGGTGGGGGGGGGGGGGGGGGGGGGGGAACCTTTTTTTCCAATCTCCTCCTCAACGGAGATGCGACCTTTACCGTGTTGTGTCTCCATTCGCGCTACGGCCTAACACCGTGGAGTCGGCGGCCTCCAGCTGGGATCGACCTTGAAGACTCCGGTCGCAGGGCCTGGACTTACCATCTCGGAGGCTTCGGCTGTGGGCCCAGCAGACCGCAACATCTGGAGTTCGCAGGTCCCTGGCTGGCGACCCGGCTTTCGGGAGCTCCAGCCGTAGCAGTTTCGACCACCCCGAAACGCGAGGTTTGATTGACCCGCTCGCAGGCCCCTCATCGCCCTGCGTGGCCTGGCCGCGGCACTTTCCATCGCCCGGTGGGGGCTCAGGACCTTCATCGGCCTGCTCGGCTCGGTCCTGGGACTTTCCATCGCCCGGTGGGGGCTTCAAAAGTCGGGAGCCTCGATCGCCTCGTGGCACCACGGGAGAAGAATGAGGAGGAGATAAGACTTTTCTTTGCTTTCCATCACAGTGAGGGTGTGCCTGGAGCAATCACTGTGATGGCTGTTTGTGTTAAAAATTGTAATTTGTGTGTCTTGTGTCCTTCATTGTCTACTGCCGGACCCTGACGTGAGAGGACGCTGGCGAAAGCTATTTGTTCGCCGCTTCACCGTCAGGACAGTTCGTTTGTTTGTTTTTATGTCTTGACTGTTTTTGTAAAGCGTCTTTGAGCATTTGGAAAAGCGCTATATAAAATAAATGTTTATTATTATTATTATTATTATGTTACACACAAAATGCTGGAGTAACTCAGCAGGTCAGGCAGCATCTCAGGAGAGAAGGAATGGGTGACGTCGAGACCCTTCTTCGACCTGAAACGTCACCCATTCCTTCTCTCCTGAGATGCTGCCTGACCTGCTGAGTTATTCCAGCATTTTGTACCAGCATCTGCAGTTATTTTCTTATACTAATTCTATGTTATCTCACTTTCGCATTCGACACACTGCGGACAATTTATAGAAGCCAAGTGACCTGCAAAACCAGCACATCTTTGGAATGGTGTGGAAACCAAGGTGCCCACAGCCACTGAAGGCTTTGGAGGCCAAGTCATAGAGTCATAGAGTCATAGAGTGATACCGTGTGGAAACAGGACCTTCGGAACAAATCGCCCACACCGACCAACTGGAGTAACTCAGCGGGTCAGGCAGCATCTGTGGAGAACATGGATAGGTGACATTTCACAGAGTGCTGGAGAAACTCAGCGGGTCAGGCAGCATCTGTGAACATGGATAATTGACGTTTCACAGAGTGCTGGAGTAACTCAGCGGGTCAGGCAGCATCTCTGGAGATAAGGAATGGGAGACATTTTGGGTCTTGACCCTGCTTGCTTAGTTTAGTTTAGAGATACAGCGTGGAAACAGGCCCTTCGGCCCACAATGCCCGTGCCGACCAGCGATCCCCGCACACTAACATTATCCTACACCCACTGGGGACAATTTTTACATTTACACCAAGCCAATTAACCTACAAACCTGCACGTCTTTGGAGAGTGGGAGGAAACCGAAGATATCGGAGAAAACCCACGCAGGTCACGGGGAGAACGTACAAACTCCGTACAGACGGCACCCGTAGTCGGGATGGAACTCGGGTCTCCGGCGCTGTGAGGCAGCAACTCTACCGCCGCGCCACAGTGACCGTTATTACAGGGTTATTTTACAGAAAACCTTTAATTTTCAAAGGATATCTCTCTCCAGTTGCAGCGGTCTCCTGCTGAAGGCAGAGGTTTTGCAGAAGCACTGATATTGATTGAGTTGCAACTATATTTTAGGATGATTTATCGACTCCTGGGTATTTTTAATGTACACTTGTGATTGATAGCTCTTGCCTTTACTGATGCACTGCTTTTCTTTTCAGCAGGGCATGAATCGAGAATCCGGGAAATTGATGGATCTTGAGGGACTTTGGTATTGATGTTAAAAATTAAATCCAGACATTTCAGGGCTGAAAGGAAGGAATAAGTCTTCACACAAAAAGAGGCCTGGGTAGAGTGGATGTGGAGAGGATGTTTACACTAGTGGGAGAGTCTAGGACCAGAGGGCACAGCCTCAGAATTAAAGGACGTTCCTTTAGGAAGGAGATGAGGAGGAATTTCTTTAGCCAGAGGGTGGTGAATCTGTGGGATTCATTGCCACAGACGGCTGTGGAGGCCAAGTCAGTGGATATTTTTAAGGCAGAGACAGATATATTAGACAATAGACAATAGGTGCAGGAGGAGGCCATTCGGCCCTTTGAGCCTGTACGCACCGCCATTCAATGTGATCATGGCTGATCATTCTCAATCAGTACCCCGTTCCTGCCTTCTCCCCACACCCCCTGACTCCGCTATCCTTAAGAGCTCTATCTAGCTCTCTCTTGAATGCATTCAGAGAATTGGCCTCCACTGCCTTCTGAGGCAGAGAACTCCACAGATTTACAACTCTCTGACTGAAAAAGTTTTTCCTCATCTCCGCACTTCTTCGACGGTCACACTGACTGTGCTCAAGACACTTCCATTGATTGCCCCAAATTCCTCCGTCCTCCTGTCTTTCTCCTCGGTAAATACAGAGGAGAAATATCACCTTCATAATTACCAAAGATGCAACAACTGGAGTGTATTGCAAAGCTGAAAATAATTTTAATTGGGAAAGTTAACTGTTAGATTAATGTATACGGTACAGGTCAAATATCTTCAAAGTTCTTTTGCATAATCAGTCTTCAGTTGCACTATTTCTTGACACTATTTGTTAATTTAGCAGGGTTTGTATTAAGTCTAGACCCCTTGTTAATTTACAACTATAGCAGAGTGGCACGATGGCTCAGCGGTAGAGTTGCTGCCTCACAGCGCCGGAGACCCGGGTTCCATCCCGACTACGGGCGCCGTCTGTACAGAGTTTTTTAGAATTTTTAAAATATTTTTTTAGATTTAGAGATACAGCGCAGAAACAGGCCCTTCGGCCCACCGGGTCCGCGCCGCCCAGCGATCCCCGCACACTAACACTATCAGACACACGCTAGGGACAATTTTTTTTACATTTGCCCAGCAAATTAACCTACAAACCTGCACGTCTTTGGAGTGTGGGAGGAAACCGAAGATCTCGGAGGAAACCCACGCAGGTCACGGGGAGAACGTACAAACTCCGTACAGACAGCACCCGTAGTCAGGATCGAACCTGAGTCTCTGGTGCTGCATTCGCTGTGAGGCAGCAACTCTACCGCCGCGCCACCGTGACCGCCCTGAGTTTGTACGATCTCTCCGTGACCTGCGTGGGTTGTCTCTGGGTGCTCCGGTTTCCAAAGAGTTATAGTTTGTAGTATTAACACAAAAAGCTGGAGTAACTCAGTGGGAAAACAGGGAAAAGGTACAAACAGCACCCGTACAGACAGCACCCGTAGTCAGGATTGAACCCGGGCCTCTGGCGCTGTGAGGCAGCAACTCTACCGCTGAACCAATCTTCACTGAGAGCAGAGGTGAAATATTGTACCACACATGTTGTGTGTATTGTACAGGTATATTTTATGTACATGTTGTACATGAAATAGTGTACATTTGGTCAGATATACGGATAAGAGTAAAGACCAGGAACGACAGGTGCCGGTTTAGAAAAAAAGACACAGAGTGCTGGAGTAACTCAGCGGGTCAGGCAGCATCTGTGGAGAACATGGATAGGTGACGTTTCACAGAGTGCTGGAGTAACTCAGCGGGTCAGGCAGCATCTGTGGAGAACATGGATAGGTGACGTTTCACAGAGTGCTGGAGTAACTCAGCGGGTCAGGCAGCATCTGTGGAGAACATGGATAGGTGACGTTTCACAGAGTGCTGGAGTAACTCAGCGGGTCAGGCAGCATCTGTGGAGAACATGGATAGGTGACGTTTCACAGAGTGCTGGAGTAACTCAGCGGGTCAGCATGGATTTACGAAGGGGAAATCATGCTTGACATATCTTCTGCAATTTTTTGAGGATGTAACGAGGAAAATGGACAAGGGAGAACCAGTGGATGTGGTGTACCTGGACTTTCAGAAAGCCTTTGATAGGGTCCCACATAGGAGATTAGTGGGCAAGATTAGAGCAATGGCGGTGCACCTATTGTCTATTGTCTATTGGATGGGCAAGGTCTGATTAGGGACAGTCAGCATGGTTTTGTACGTGGGAGGTCGTGTCTCACAAATCTGATTGAGTTTTTTGAAGACGTGACCAAGAAGGTGGATGAGGGCAGAGCTGTAGATGTTGTGTACATGGACTTCAGTAAGGCGTTCAACAAGGTTCCGTATGGTAGGCTGCTCTGGAATGTTAGATCTCATGGGATCCAAGGAGAGATAGCTGAATGGATAGAAAACTGCCTCTATGGAAGAAAGCAGAGGGTGATGGTGAAAGGTTGCTTCTCGGACTGGAGGCCTGTGACTAGTGGTGTGCCTCAGGGTTCAGTGCTGGGCCCGTTACTGTTTATCAGCTACAAAGATTTGGATAAGAATATAAAGGACAGTAAATCGAAGGTATCACAAAAAGC
Source organism: Rhinoraja longicauda (assembly GCF_053455715.1). Taxonomy (NCBI): domain Eukaryota; kingdom Metazoa; phylum Chordata; class Chondrichthyes; order Rajiformes; family Arhynchobatidae; genus Rhinoraja; species Rhinoraja longicauda. The sequence goes on along the minus strand of NC_135955.1, from coordinate 92,491,115 downwards.
TGGAGTAACTCAGCGAGTCAGGCAGCATCTCAGGAGAGAAGGAAATAGTAAAAGCTTCTTTAGGTAGACTAAGAGAAAAAGATTAGTAAAGACAAATGTGGGCCCCTTGAAGGCAGAAACAGGTGAAATTATTATGAGGAACAAGGAAATGGCAGAAGAGTTGAACAGGTTGGTTCTGATTTCACGAAGGAAGAAACAAACAATCTCACAGATGTACTAGTGGACAGAGGATCAAGGGAGGCAGAGGAACTGAAAGAAATTCCCATTAGGTGAGAAATAGTACTGGGTAGACTGATGGGACTGAAGGCTGATAAATCCCCAGGGCTTGATGGTCTGCATCCCAGGGTACTCAGGGTGGCTCTAGAAATCGTGGACACATTGGTGATCATTTTCCAATGTTCTCTAGATTCAGGCTCAGTTCATAACATAACATAACAACACTTTATTGTCACTCGGCACAACACCGAGCAAAATTTCAGCAGTCACACAAAACACAGCAAAAAAGAAAAGAACACAGGACACCCGACCCCAACACAAACATCCATCACAGTGACTCCAAACACCCCCTCACTGTGATGGAGGCAACAAAACTTCCCCTCTCCTCCCCCCGCACCCACGGACAGACAGCTCGACCCCTACCGAGGCAAACGACACGCACAGCCCCCGCAAGGGGATGGAAGGCCCCCCGGCCGAGCCGCCCCGGGCACCGAAACGTCCCGCAGCCACACCGGGCGATGTTAAGTCCAGCGGCCAAGCCGCACCGGGCACTAAAACGTCCCGCGGCCACACCGGGCGATGTTAAGTCCAGCGGCCAAGCCGCACCCAGCACTGAAACGTCCCGCGGCCGAGCCGCACCGGGCACTGAAACGTCCCGCGGCCACACCGGGCGATGTTAAGTCCAGCGGCCAAGCCGCACCCAGCACTGAAACGTCCCGCGGCCGAGCCGCACCGGGCACTGAAACGTCCCGCGGCCACACCGGGCGATGTTAAATCCAGCGGCCTAGCCGCACCGGGCACTGAAACGTCCCGCAGCCGAGCCGCACCGGGCACTGAAACGTCCCGCGGCCGAGCCGCACCGGGCACTGAAACGTCCCGCAGCCGAGCCGCACCGGGCACTGAAACGTCCCGCGGCCGCACCGGGGGATGTTAAGTCCAGCGGCCGAGCCGCACCGGGCACTGAAACGTCCCGCGGCCGAGCCGCGCCTGCGATGTTAAGGCCCACAGCCGAGCCGCGCCGGCGATGTTAAGGCCCGCAGCCGAGCCGCACTCCGGGGAAGAGACCCAATAAAAGAAAGGTTTCCCCCCGCCCCCCCCCCACCACACATACACAGCCAAAAACAGAAACAAAAACCATCCCAACACCGACACAAACAAAAAAAAAGAAAAAAAGACAACAGACTGCCAGAGAGCCGCAGCCGTTAGGCGCAGCCGTTAGGCGCATCCTGTGGATTGGAGGATAGCTAATGTTGTCCCACTTTTCAAGAAAGAAACGAGAGAGAAAACGGGGAATTACAGACCAGTTAGCCTGACTTCGGTGGTGGGAAAGATGCTGGAGTCAATTATTAAAGAGGTAATAACGGCGCATTTGGATAGCAGTAAAAGGATAAGTCCAAGTCAGCATGGATTTATGAAAGGGAAATCATGCTTGACTAATCTTCTGGAATTTTTTGCGGATGTGACAAGTAAAATGGATGAAGGAAAGCCAGTGGATGTAGTGTATCTAGACTTCAATTGGTTTCTGCAAATAGCCCCTAATGAGTCGGATAGAACTAGTGTACTAGTTCGTTGGTCGGTGCGGACCCGGTGGGCCGAAGGGCCTGTTTCCATACTGTGTCTCTAAACTGAATTCTATTCTCTGAACTGAACTGGGATCTTATGGAAACGTATAAAAATATAAAAGGACTGGGCAAGCTAGATGCAGGAAAAATGTTCCCATTGTTGGGGGAGTCCAGAACCAGGGGACACACAGTCTAAGAATAAAGGGGAGGCCATTTAAAAATGAGGTGAGATGAAACTTTTTCACCCAGAGAGTTGTGAATTTGTGGAATTCTCTGCCACAGAGGGCAGTGGAGGCCGATTCACTGGATGGATTTAAGAGAGAGTTAGATAGAGCTCTAGTGGAATCAAGGGATATGGGGAGAAGGCAGGCACGGGTTACTGATTGTGGATGTTCAGCCATGATCACAATGAATGGCGGTGCTGGCTCGAAGGGACGAATGGCCTCCTCCTGCACCTATTTTCTAATGTTTCTATTCTATGTGATATTTGTCCGTTGATGTTAAACGATAATGAGATATACTAAAATTAGAGAACCCAATGTTAAGAATTTAGACTTTACCTAGATGGCCTCCTCCTGCACCTATTATCTATTGTCTATTGTCTATTTAGAGATACAGCACGGAAACAGGCCCTTCGGCCCACCGGGTCCGCGCCGACCAGCGATCCCCGCACACTAACACTATCCTCCACACACTAGGGACAATTCTTACATTTACCAAGCCAATTAACCTACAAACCTGCACGTCTTTGGAGTGTGGGAGGAAACCGGAGCACCCGGAGAAAACCCACGCAGGTCACGGGGAGAACGTGCAAACTCCGCACAGACAGCGCCCGTAGTCGGGATGGAACCCGGGTCTCTGGCGCTGTTAGGCAGCAACTCTACCACTGTGCCAACGTGCCGCAAGAATAACTGTGCAGAACAATGCTGTGTTCGTTTGCCGATGTGAAACGGTGGTGTGGGATATTGACATTTGGTTATTGAGCTGGGAATGGAGAGTTTGCGAGAGAGAGCCAGACAGGCAGGAGGTTTCATCCACCCTCTGTTATCTTTTGAAACTCCTTTCCATGGCAACAAGATGGTTTTGTTTGTCCCAACGTGTAAAAACAGATCATTATAGAAAGATCTGTCAAAGGCTGTGCTGCCTGTCACACTCAAAGCAACGCACTAAACGACTTCACTTCTCCCCATTATCTCCCCTCACCTCGTCTCCTGAAGTTAGGGGATAATGGGGCAGATTGCCGTGGGTGCCAATCACTGCCAAGGCTTATCACAGGTAACTTTTATTTAAAAACAAGAACGGTGGAAACTCTCCGATCCTCCTGCATTCTAATCCAAGGAAAGACATTCTAGCCTGAGAGGGAGTACAGAGAAGGTTCACCAGATTGATCCCTGGGACGGCAGGACTTTCAAATGAAGAAAGACTGGATAGACTAGGCTTGTACTCGCTGGAATTTAGAAGACTGAGGGGGGATCTTATAGAAACATATAAAATTCTTAAGGGGTTGGAGAGGTTAGATGCGGGAAGATTGTTCCCAATGTTGGGGAAGTCCAGAACCAGGGGTCACAGCTTAAGGATAAGGGGGAAATCTTTTAGGACCGAGATGAGAAAACATTTCTTCACACAGAGAGTAGTGAGTCTGTGGAATTCTCTGCCACAGAAGGTAGTTGAGGCCAGTTCATTGGCTATATTTAAGAGGGAGTTAGATGTGGCCCTTGTGGCTAAAGGGATCAGGGGGTATGGAGAGAAGGCAGGTACAGGTTACTGAGCTGGATGATCAGCCATGATCATATTGAATGGTGGTGCAGGCTCGAAGGGCCGAATGGCCTACTCCTGCACCTATTTTCTATGTTTCTATGTTTCTATGTTTCTATGTTTCTATGATATATCAGCGAAAACATCACCAGTCTCTGCTACAATTGACGGTATTTAACTCTTAACCCATTCAGAGCTGAAGTGTCAAGCCTGTCAGAGTGAGGTCCAGCGCAAACTGGAGGAACAGTACCAAGCAGTGTGAAGATTGATTCCTCTCACTTCCAAGAGACAATAGGTGCAGGAGGAGGCCATTCGGCCCTTCGAGCCAGCACCGCCATTCAATGTGATCATGGCTGATCATCCACAATCAGTACCCCGTTCCTGCCTTCTCCCCATACCCCCTGACTCCGCTATCCTTAAGAGCTCTATCTAGCTCTCCCTTAAATGCATTCAGAGAATTGGCCTCCACTGCCTTCTGAGGCAGAGAATTCCACAGATTCACAACTCTCTGACTGAAAAGATTTTTCCTCATCTCAGTTCTAAATGGCCTACCCCTTATTCTTAAACTGTGGCCCTTGGTTCTGGGATCCCCCAACATTGGGAATGTGTTTCCTGCCTCTAACGAGTCCAACCCCTTAATGATATACAATAGACAATAGACAATAGACAATAGGTGCAGGAGGAGGCCATTTAGCCCTTCGAGCCAGCACCGCCATTCAATGAGATCATGGCTGATCACTCTCAATCAGTACCCCGTTCCTGCCTTCTCCCCATACCCCCTCACTCCGCTATCCTTAAGAGCTCTATCTAGCTCTCTCTTGAATGTATTCAGAGAATTGGCCTCCACTGCCCTCTGAGGCAGAGAATTCCACAGATTCACAACTCTCTGACTAAAAAAGTTTTTCCTCATCTCTGTTCTAAATGGCCTATCCCTTATTCTTAAACTGTGGCCCCTGGTTCTGGACTCCCCTAACATTGGGAAAATGTTTCCTGCCTCTAACGTGTCCAACCCCTTAATAATTTTATACGTTTCCATATAATATAACCATATAACCATATAACCATATAACAACTACAGCACGGAAACAGGCCCGTTCGGCCCTACCAGTCCACGCCGACCACTCTCTCTGAACTAGTCTCATCTACCTGCTCTCAGACCATAACCCTCCAATCCCCTCTCATCCATATACCTATCCAATTTACTCTTAAATAATAAAATCGAGCCTGCCTCCACCACTTCCACCGGAAGCCCATTCCATACAGCCACCCCTCATGTTACCCCTAAACTTTTGTCCCTCAATTCTAAAGTTATGTCCCCTTGTTGGAATCTTCCCCACTCTCAAAGGGAAAAGCCTACCAACGTCAACTTGGTCCGTTCCTCTTAAAATTTTAAAAACCTCTATCAAGTCCCCCCTCAACCTTCTACGCTCCAAAGAATAAAGACCCAACCTGTTCAGCCTCTCTCTGTAGCTTAAGTGCTGAAACCCAGGCAACATTCTAGTAAATCTCCTCTGTACCCTCTCCATTTTGTCGACATCCTTCCTATAATTTGGCGACCAGAACTGCACACCATACTCCAGATTCGGCCTCACCAATGCCCTGTACAATTTTAACATTACATCCCAACTTCTATATTCGATGCTCTGATTTATAAAGGCAAGCATACCAAACGCCTTCTTCACCACCCTATCCACATGAGATTCCACCTTCAGGGAACAATGCACAGTTATTCCCAGATCCCTCTGTTCCACTGCATTCCTCAATTCCCTACCATAAGATCCCCTCTCATCCTTCTAAATTCCAGTGTATACAAACCTAGTCGCTCCAGTCTTTCAACATATGACAGTCCCGCCATTCCGGGAATTAACCTAGTAAACCTATGCTGCACGCCCTCAATAGCAAGAATATCCTTCCTCAAATTTGGAGACCAAAACTGCACACAGTACTCCAGGTACGGTCTCACTAGGGCCCTGTACAACTGCACACAGTACTCCAGGTGCGGTCTCACTAGGGTCCTGTACAGCTGCACACAGTACTCCAGGTGCGGTCTCACTAGGGCCCTGTACAACTGCAGAAGGACCTCTTTGCTCCTATACTCAACAGGAGCTTCTCTCCTAGATGCTGCCTGACCCGCTGAGTTACTCCAGCATTTTATGATACCTCCTTTAGTACAATATACATTTCGTCCCAAAATTGGAATAACACCAACAGTATGCTCTACCTAGCTTTGTTTAATTTAGTTTAGAGACACCTTTGGCCCAACTAGTCCATGCTGACCTGCGATCTCCCCACACTAACACTATCCTACGCACACTAGGGACAATGTAGAAATTTACAGAAGCCAATTAACCTACAAACCTGTACGTTTTTGGAGTGTGGGGGAAAATGACCCGAACATAGAAAATAGGTGCAGGAGGAGGCCATTCGGACCTTTGAGCAAGCACCGCCATTCATTGTGATCATGGCTGATCATCCACAATCAGTAACCCGTGCTTGCCTTCTCACCATATCCCTTGATTCCACTAGCCCCTAGAGCTCTATCTAACTCTCTTTTAAATTCATCCAGTGATTTGGCCTCCACTGCCCTCTGTGGCAGAGAATTCCACAAATTCACAACTCTCTGGGTGAAAAAGTTTCTTCTCACCTCAGTTTTAAATGGCCTCCCCTTTATTCTTAGACTGTGTGGCCCCTGGTTCTGGACTCCCCCAACATTGGGAACATATCTTTGAAGAAGCAGTGGCACGGTGGCGCAGCAGTAGAGTTGCCGCCTTACAGCGAATGCAGCGCCGGAGACCCGGGTTCCATCCTGACTACGGGCGCCGTCTGTACGGAGTTTGTACGTTCTCCCCGTGACCTGCGTGGGTTTTCTCCGAGATCTTCGGTTTCCTCCCACACTCCAAAGACGTGCAGGTTTGTAGGTTAATTGGCCGGGCAAATGTAAACATTGTCCCTCGTGTGTGTAGGATAGTGTTAGTGTGCGGGGATCGCTGGGCGGCGCCGACCCGGTGGGACGAAGGGCCTGTTCCCGCGCTGTATCTCTAAACTAAAAAAATCTAAGTCTTCAGCTGCTTTTGATGCTTTTAACTCTGAGCACAACTATGTTATTATGCAGTCACAGTGCAAACTTCAGCTTGTCAACGCTGGTCCTTCCAACTCAACAAGATGCCAGGTAGTCCCTCAGCATTATATCGAGACCAAAGACTTCATCTACACATACATCTGCTGTGCCATAATACCACACTGGAGATTTGTTGTCTTATGAAGTATACTTCACCTCTCACTTTGGTGATACACTTCCACCGAGGCATGGCAGATGCTGCTTCATATCTATTTTGATAACAGCACATCACCTGTCAGCCGTAAAGCCTCATCCGACACGCCAGGTATTGTTGTAGAAACCTTCAATGCCTCTTTGAACAAAGAAATGTGAGCAGACACTTCCCAGACAGAGCATCTTCCAATCCGCTCATGAAGTTACAGAGAAACATAGAAAATAGGTGCAGGAGGAGGCCGTTTGTCCCTTCGAGCCAGCACTCTGTGAAACGTCACCTATCCATGTTCCCCACAGATGCTGCCTGACCCGCTGAGTTACTCCAGCACTCTGTGAAACGTCACCTATCCATGTTCCCCACAGATGCTGCCTGACCCGCTGAGTTACTCCAGCACTCTGTGAAACGTCACCTATCCATGTTCTCCAGAGATGCTGCCTGACCCGCAGGTGATGTTTGACAGAGTGCTGGAGTAACTCAGTGGGTCAGGCAGCATTTCTCGAAAAAGGATGGGTGACATTTTGGGTCGAGTCCTTTCTTGACTGACATTAAACATTAGAGGTACAGCACGAAAAAAGACCCTTTGACCCACCGGGTCCGCGCCGCCCAGCGATCCCCGCACACTAACAATATCCCACACACACTAGGGACATCTTACATTTTTTACCGAATCCAATTAACCTACAAACTCATACGTCACCTATTCCTTTTCGTTCAGAGATGCTGCCTGACCCGCTGAGTTACTCCAGCACTCTGTGAAACGTCACCTATCCATGTTCTCCACAGATGCTGCCTGACCCACTGAGTTACTCCAGCACTCTGTGAAACGTCACCTATCCATGTTCTCCACAGATGCTGCCTGACCCGCTGAGTTACTCCAGCACTCTGTGAAACGTCACCTATCCATGTTCTCCACAGATGCTGCCTGACCCATTGAGGTACTCCAGCACTTTGTGTCTATCTCCTGGTATCTGCAGTTCGTTGTTTCTACATTTTCTTTAGAGTCATAGAGTGATACCGTGTGGGAACAAGCCCTTCAGCCCAACTCACCCACACCGGCCAACAATGTCCCAGCTACCCTAGTCCCACCTGCCTGCGCTTGGTCCATATCCCTCCAAACCTGTCCTATCCATGTACTTGTCCAACTGTTTCTTAAACGATGGGATAGTCCCAGCCTCAACTACCTCCTCTGGCAGCTCGTTCCATACACCCACCACCCTCAGTGTGAAAAGGTTACCCCTCAGATTCCTATTAAATCTTTCCCCCTTCACCTTGAACCTGTGTCCTCTGGTCCTCGATTCCCCTACTCTGGGCAAGAGACTCTGTGCGTCTGCCCGATCTATTCCTCTCAGGAAACTGCTGCATTTCTTCCAGCTCCGTTTTTAACCAGGCCATGCGTGTTGGATGGGTCAATGTAATGTCTCGCAGTCGAGTCAGGTATTGCGTTGATACATGGAAGAGGGAACAAACGCTGTTGTTAGCTTCCAGAGGACTCCATTAATCAGTGTCCACGACTGAGTGTAATGGAACATCGAGCTGTCAGCCCGTGAAGAAGGCTTCACTGCTTGTTTGAGACCCAGCCTGGCCATCTCTCTGCAGAGCGCATTTGTACGCAGGTACTGCCGATCGCCCTGCGACTGTTTTATTTATAGATGGGATCAATAACGTCTACTTACTGAAGTAGATTAATTTATGGTAATGGCTCGGAGAGTAGAGTTAAACGGTTCCTTACTGCTGGCAGGTAAATGTGTTAACAGAAGCCCTCGTGAACAAGACATTGGTGACATTTAGAGATTAGTTTAGTTTAGAGGTTCGGTGCCGAAACAGGCCCTTCGGCCCACCGGGTCCGTGCCGACCAGCGATCCCCGCACACGAACACGTCGCACACGCACGTGGGACAATTTACATTCTCACTGAGGCCAATTAACCCAACAGACCTGTACGCACGTCTTTGGAGTGTGGGAGGAAACCGGAGATCATGAGAAAACAGGATCCCACCACAGGCCACATCTTCCCATCTCCACCCCTTCCCGCCTTCCGCAGAGACCGTTCCCTCCACAACTCCCTGGTCAACTCGTCCCTTCCCACCCAAACCACCCCCTCCCCAGGTACCTTCCCCAGCAACCGCAGGAGATGCAACACCTGTCCCTGTACCTCCACCCTCGACTCTGTCCAGGGACCCCGACAGCTCTTTCAGGCGAGGCAGAGGTTCACCTGCACCTCCTCCAACCTCGTCTACTGTATCCGCTGTTCAAGATGTGGTCTCTTGTACATCGGCGAGACCAAGCGCAGGCTCAGCGATCGTTTCACGGAACACCTTCGCTCAGCCTGCCTGATCTCCCGGTTGCCAAACACATTAACTCCCCCTCCCACTCCCACACTGACCTCTCTGTCCTGGGCCTCCTCCATTGTCAGAGTGAGGCCCAGCGCAAATTGGAGGAACAGCACCTCATATTTCGCTTGGGTAATTTACACCCCAGCGGTATCAACATTGACTTCTCCAACTTCAAGTAACCCTGGCACTCCCTCTCTCTCCGTCCCTCCCCCACCCAAGTCCCACCAGCTTCTCGTTCTCACCCAACAAACAGCTTACAACGGCCTGTTCCTTTTACCATCGTTACTTTTTTGCGTATCTTTCATTCATTGTTCTTTATCTCTCCACATCACCGTCGATATCTCTCGTTTCCCTTGTCCCTGACCAGTCTGAAGAAGGGTCTCGACCCGAAACGTCGCCCATTTCTTCTCTCCAGAGATGCTGCCTGACCCTCTGAGTTTCTCCTAGCTTTTTGTGTCTGTGCTCGGTTTAAACCAGCATCTGCCGTTCCTTCCGACACTCTGTGTCTACGTTGACATCATGTTCAGCATGGACATTGTGGGCCGAACGGCCTGTTCCTGTGCTTTGCTGTTCTATATTATTTAGCTTAGTTAGACAATAGACAATAGACAATAGGTGCAGGAGGAGGCCATTCAGCCCTTCGAGCCATTCAATGTGATCATGGCTGATCATTCTCAATCTGTACCCCGTTCCTGCCTTCTCCCCATATCCCCTGACTCCGCTATCCTTAAGAGCTCTATCTAGCTCTCTCTTTAATGCATTCAGAGAATTGGCCTCCACTGCCTTCTGAGGCAGAGAATTCCACAGATTCACAACTCTCTGACTGAAAAGGTTTTTCCTCATCTCATTAAGTTTAGTATAGTATAGTATAGTATAGTTTAGTTTAGTTTAGTTTAGTTTAGTTGAGTTGAGTTTATTGTCACGTGTACCGAGGTACAGTGAAAAGTTTTTTTGTTGCGCGCTAACCAGTCAGTGGAAAGACAATACACAATTACAATTGAGTTTCCAAAGTGTACTGATGCAGGATAAAGGGAAGGTAGACACAAGATGCTGGAGCAACTCAGCGGGCCAGGCAGCATCTCGGGAGAGAAGGAATGGGTCTCGACCCAAAACGTCACCCATTCCTTCTCTCCAGAGATGCTGCCTGGCTCACTGAGTTACTCCAGCATTTTGTGTGTCCATCTTCGGTTTAAACCAGCGTCTGGTTAACGGGAATAACATTTAGTGCAAGATAACGTCCAGTAATGTCCGATTAAAGATAGTCCAGGATTCTGATGTTAACCCTTTCAGAAACATAACGGTACTGTTTACATCGAATCTCCGTGAGCTTCTCTGAACGCTCAGTTTGGGCGGCACGGTGGCGCAGCGGTAGAGTTGCTGCCTCACAGCGCCAGAGACCCGGGTTCCATCCCAACTACGGGTGCTGTCTGTACGGAGTTTGTACGTTCTCCCCGTGACCTGCGTGGGTTTTCTCCGGGTGCTCCGGTTTCCTCCCACACTCCAAAGACGTACAGGTTTGCAGGTTCAAGATTCAAGATTCAATTTAATTGTCACTTGCACCTATTAAGGTACAGTGAAATTTGAGTAACCAAACAGCCTTAGGTTAAATGGCTTGGCATAAATGTAAAGTGTTCCCTAGTGTGTGTGTGTGCCAGGTAGTGTTAGTGTGCGGGGATCGCTGGTCGGCACAGACTCGGTGGGCCGAATGGCCTGTTTCCGCGCTGTATCTCTGAACTAAGCTTCACAAAATATGAAAAATACTAAATTTCTAGATTGTACAACCTCTACCCTGGAGCGTTTTTGACTCCACTCTTAATAATCCACCTGCAGGTCGCTCATTATTTTTGCAAATATGAAACACAATCTGATTAAACAATGATGTATTACTGCTCCAGAATCCTATGGAGCCATCAAAGCTGAAAGGGTTGATATTTACTGAGCATTTATTAGCCCTGTAGTAATTAAGATAAATCTGTTTTCCAGGCAAAAGATTTCAAAGAGTTTGGCATTAATCTGGGATAATCTGCTTAACATAAAGGACTTTATTTAATTGATGTTAGGCTGGAGGTAACAATTAAAATTTAGCTGCTCGTTTTCTCTGCATTGGTTGCGAGATTTAAATATGGTCCTCCGATCTTGTACAAATAATCTCCTCCATCTGTTCATTTTAGTTTCAGCTTGTACGCAGTACTAACCTTGCATCGGTGTTTATATAATTGATGCTTCATTTTTCTTTACATGTGTGAAATGATAATGTGTGTGTACCTTACTCAGTTCACATGCCTGACAAATTGGAAATAGATGATGTTTTTCTGTATTTGCATCATGATTTAAAATAATTAATCGTGGACTCGGTTTGTATTTAGAAGTTTGAGGGGGGATCTTATAGAAACTTACAAAATTCTTAAGGGGTTGGAAAGGCTAGATGCAGGAAGATTGTTCCCGATGTTGGGGAAGTCCAGAACAAGGGGTCACAGTTTAAGGATAAGGGGGAAGTCTTTTAGGACCGAGATGAGAACGTTTTTTTTCACACAGAGAGTGGTGAATCTGTGGAATTCTCTGCCACAGAAGGTAGTTGAGGCCAGTTCATTGGCTATATTTAAGAGGGAGTTAGATGTGGCCCTTGTGGTTGAAGGGATCAGGGGGTATGGAGAGAAGGCAGGTACGGGATACTGAGTTGGATGATCAGCCATGATCATATTGAATGGCGGTGCAGGCTCGAAGGGCCGAATGGCCTACTCCTGCACCTATTTTCTATGTTTCTATGTTTCTATGTTTCTATGTTTCTATGTTTCTATGTTTCTATGTTTCTATGTTTCTATGATGCCTTTTTTCTCTCAGTTACAGTTGTGGCGGGTATTTTGTTTGGAGATACAGCGAGCCTTTCGGCCCACCGAGTCCGTGCCGACCAGCCATCACCCTGTACACCAGGACTATCCTACACACACACACACACACACACACACACAGAAGCCGTTTAACCCACAAATCTGTACGCCTTTGGGATGTGGGAGAAAACCGGAGCACCCGGAGAAAACAGGGAAAAGGTACAAACAGCACCCGTACAGACAGCACCCGTAGTCAGGATTGAACCCGGGCCTCTGGCGCTGTGAGGGAGCAACTCTACCGCTGAACCAATCTTCACTGAGAGCAGAGGTGAAATATTGTACCACACATGTTGTGTGTATTGTACAGGTATATTTTATGTACATGTTGTACATGAAATAGTGTACATTTGGTCAGATATACGGATAAGAGTAAAGACCAGGAACGACAGGTGCCGGTTTAGAAAAAAAGACACAGAGTGCTGGAGTAACTCAGCGGGTCAGGCAGCATCTGTGGAGAACATAGATAGGTGACGTTTCACAGAGTGCTGGAGTAACTCAGTGGTTCAGGCAGCATCTGTGGAGAACATGGATAGGTGACGTTTCACAGAGTGCTGGAGTAACTCAGCGGGTCAGGCAGCATCTGTGGAGAACATGGATAGGTGACGTTTCGGATTGGGACCCTTTCTAAGATAAAAAGATTTTGATGGATAAGAGCCAAACGCAAGTAAATAGGACTATTTCAGTAAAATCGGCAGTAAAGAGAGTAAACGCAATGCTCACATTGATATCAAGAGGGCTTGTATACAAAAACAGGGATGTGATGCTGAGGCTGTATAAGAAACATAGAAACATAGAAAATAGGTGCAGGAGTAGGCCATTCGGCCCTTCGAGCCTGCACCGCCATTCAATGTGATCATGGCTGATCATCCAGCTCAGTATCCTGTACCTGCCTTCTCTCCATACCCCGATCCCTTTAGTTCAAGTTTGAGTTCAGTTTAGTTTATTGTCACGTGTACCGAGGTACAGTGGAAAGCTTTTGTTGCGTGCTAACCAGTCAGCGGAAAGACAATACATGATTACAATCGAGCCGTCCACAGTGTACAGATACATGATAAACAAAAGACAATAGGTGCAGGAGGAGGCCATTCGGCCCTTCGAGCCAGCACCACCATTCAATGTGATCGTGGTTGATCATTCTCAATCAGTACCCCGTTCCTGCCTTCTCCCCATACCCCCTGACCTCACTATCATTAAGAGCTCTATCTAACTCTCTCTTGAATGCATTCAGAGAATTGGCCTCCACTGCCTTCTGAGGCAGAGAATTCCACAGATTTACAACTCTCTGACTGAAAAAGTTTTTCCCAGTCTCAGTTCTAAATGGCCTACCCCTTATTCTTAAACTGTGACCCCTGGTTCTGGACTCCCACAACATTGGGAACATGTTTCCTGCCTCTAACATGTCCAACCCCTTAATAATCTTATATCTTTCGATAAGATCCCCTCTCATCCTTCGAAATTCCAGTGTATACAAGCCTAGTCGCTCCAGTCTTTCAACATATGACAGTCCCGCCATTCCGGGAATTAATCTAGTAAACCTACGCTGCACGCCCTCAATAGCAAGAATATCAATAGCAAGATGAACAGAAAAAAAATCCAGAGTCAACTTATTGGCCAAGTACGTATACAAGGAATTTGATTTGGTGATTTGGTAACTACACGATATATATGCAGCAGACAACTGAAAAAAATGCGAATAAAAATGTAAACGTACAGTTTAGTTTAGTTTAGTTTAGTTTAGAGATACTGCGTGGAAACAGGCCCTTTCGGCCCACCGGGTCCGCGCCGACCAGCGATCCCCGCACACTAACACTATCCTACACACACTGGGGACAAGTTTACATTTACCAAGCCAATTAACCTACAAACCTGTACGTCTTTGGAGTGTGGGAGGAAACCAGAGCACCCGGAGAAAACCCACGCAGGTCACGGGGAGAACGTACAAACTCCGTACAGACGGCGCCCGTAGTCGGGATGGAACCCGGGTCTCCGGCGCTGTGAGGCAGCAACTCTACCGCTGTGCCACCGCGCCATTCAGTGCCAGTGTTTGGGGTCTTTTTTGATCGGCGCAGACCCGGTGGGCCGATGGGCCTGTTTCCGCACTGCATCTCTAAAGACGAGAGGGAATGCAACATTGAAATCTGCTGACGGGACACATTCGGGCAACTGCCGAAGATCGGGGATGACAGAGTGGAGACGACAAAGGTTAACACAACAAGCAAACAGATGGCGCATCCAATTTAATAGATTGAAGTGGGGTCAGCCCTTGTGTGCGCGGAATGAGAAATGAAATCACAGGCACGCTTGAAATATATTTGAGTTTGTGACTGGATCCTGAGACCCTAACGGCATGTAAAAATTACACCCACAGGGACAAGCTGGAGTAAATCAAGCTAAAGTGCTTTCAATCTGAACGTACTTAAATAAAAGATTAAAAAAGTAATATTGAATTGAATTGAGTTGAACACATTATTTTTACACATTTCAAATCACAGTGAAATTCTTTGCTGGACGACGTAAGGTATGCAAATAGCCTCCACATAAAGAAGAGGAGTTGAGTATAGGAGCAAAGATGTCCTTCTGCAGTGGTATAGGGCCCTAGTGAGACCGCACCTGGAGTACTGTGTGCAGTTTTGGTCTCCAAATTTGAGGAAGGATATTCTTGCTATTGAGGGCGTGCAGTGTAGGTTTACTAGGTTAATTCCCGGAATGGCGGGACTGTCGTATGTTGAAAGACTGGAGCGACTAGGCTTGTATACGTGGGGATATAGAAGGAAGAGAGGGGATCTTATCGAAACGTATAGGATTATTAAGGGGTTGGACACATTAGAGGCAGGAAACATGTTCCCAATGTTGGGGGAGTCCAGAACCAGGGGCCACAGTTTAAGAATAAGGGGTAGGCCATTTAGAACGAAGATGATGAAAAACCTTTTTCAGTCAGAGAGTTGTAAATCTGTGGAATTCTCTGCCTCAGAAGGCAGTGGCGGCCAATTCTCTGAATGCGTTCAAGAGAGAGCTAGATAAAGCTCTTAAGGATAGCGGAGTCAGGGGGCATGGGGAGAAGGCAGGAACGGGGTACTGATTGAGAATGATCAGCCATGATCACATTGAATGCAGAGAGCAGGGATTTAGATTTCTGGACCACTGGGATCTCTTCTGGGCTAGGGTTGACTTGTACAAAAGGGACGGGTTACATCTTAACAGCAGGGGGACAAACATTCTGGCAGGCAGGTTTGCTAGTGCGACACCTGTGGCTTTAAACTAAGTAGTGGGGTGAGGGGTTAACAAATTGTGAATATGAAGATGAGGTTAAAGGGAATACAGGAGATATTGCAGAAGATTCTCGGAAGAATGGGAACAGAAGTTCTAGAGGGAAAAAGAGATTAAGGGCAGGGCCACTTGTGACCGATGTGAGAGGGGAGGTAAATACAGAAGTTAAAGTGTTGTACTTAAATGCGCGTAGTATAAAAAATAAAGTGGATGAGCTTGAGGCTCAGTTAGTCATGGGCAAGTATGATGTTGTAGGGATCACTGAGACATGGCTACAAGAGGACCAGGGCTGGGAACTGAATATTCAGGGGTACACAACGTATAGAAAAGACAGACAGGTGGGCAGAGGGGGTGGGGTTGCTCTGATGGTAATAATGATATTCATTCCCTTGCAAGGGGTGACATAGAATCAGGAGATGTTGAATCAGTATGGATAGAAATGAGAAATTGCAAGGGTAAAAAGACCCTAATGGGAGTTATCTATAGGCCCCCAAACAGTAGCCTCGACATAGGGTGCAAGTTGAATCAGGAGATAAAATTGGCGTGTCACAAATGTAATGCTACGGTGGTTATGGAAGATTTCAACATGCAGGTAGACTGGGAAAATCAGGTTGGAAATGGACCCCAGGAAAGAGAGTTTGTAGAGTGCCTTCGAGATGGATTCTTAGAACAGCTTGTACTGGAGCCTACCAGGGAGAAGGCAATTCTGGGTTTAGTGTTGTGTAATGATCCTGATCTGATAAGGGGACTAGAGGTAAAAGAGCCATTAGGAGGCAGTGATCACAACATGATAAGTTTTACTCTGCAAATGGAAAGGCAGAAGGGAAAATCGGAAGTGTCAGTATTACAGTATAGCAAAGGGGATTACAGAGGCATGAGGCAGGAGCTGGCCAAAATTGACTGGAAGGAGGCCCTAGCAGGGAAGACGGTAGAACAGCAATGGCAGGTATTCCTGGGAATAATGCAGAGGTTGCAGGATCAATTTATCCCAAAGAGGCGGAAAGACTCTAAGGGGAGTAAGAGACACCTGTGACTGACAAGGGAAGTTAAGGACAGCATAAAAATTAAGGAGAGGAAGTATAACATAGCAAAGAAGAGTGGGAAGACAGAGGATTGGGACTCTTTTAAAGAGCAACAAAAGTTAACTAAAAAGGCAATACGGGGAGAAAAGATGAGGTACGAGGGTAAACTAGCCAATAATATAAAGGAGGATAGCAAAAGTTTTTTTAGGTACGTGAAGAAGAAAAAAATAGTCAAGGCAAATGTGGGTCCCTTGAAGACAGAAGCAGGGGAATTTATTATGTGGAACAAAGAAATGGCAGACGAGTTAAACCATTACTTTGGATCTGTCTTCACTGAGGAAGATACACACAATCTCCAAAATGTTCTAGGGGCCGGAGAACCTAGGGTGATGGAGGAACTGAAGGAAATCCACATTAGGCAGGAAATGGTTTTGGGTAGACTGATGGGACTGAAGGCTGATAAATCCCCAGCCCTTTAGCCCACGCCGCCCAACGATCCCCGCACAGTATCTCGGAGAAAACCCACGCAGGTCACGGGGAGAACGTACAAACTCCGTACAGACGGCGCCCGTAGTCGGGATGGAACCTGAGTCTCCGGCGCTGCATTCGCTGTAAGGCAGCAACTCTACCTCGGTTACCTTCCACATTCCAAAGAGGTGAGGGTTTGTCGATGAATTGGCTTCGGTACATTGTCCCTTGTGTGTTGGGAGTGAACAGGAGACAGAGGAAACTGGTGCCAAGACAACAACCTTTCTCTCAATGTCAGCAAGACAGAGGAGATGGTGGTTGAGGTCGGGAGGTGAAGTGGTACACGCGCCCCAGTCTGCATCGAAGACATCGAAATAGAGATGGTTGAAAACGTCAAACTCCTAGGAGCCAATATCACCAACAACTTCTCCTGGACCTCCCATATTGATGCAAAGACCAAGAAAGCTCACCAATGCCTCTACTTCCTTAGAAGGCTTAGGATGTTTGGTGTTCTCCAACAACTCTCATCTCCTGTGACTAGTGGTGGGCCTCAGGGTTCGGTGCTGGGCCCGTTACTGTTTGTTATCCACATCAATGATTTGGATGAGAACATACAGGGCAAGATTAGCAAGTTTGCTGATGATACAAAAGTTGGTGGTTTTGCAGATAGTGAAGATGGTTGTGAACGATTGCAGCAGGATCTGGATCGATTGGCCAGGTGGGCGGAGGAATGGTTGATGGGATTTAATACAGAGAAGTGTGAGGTGTTGCATTTTGGGAAGTCTAACATGGGCAGGACCTACACAGTGAATGGTAGGCCTCTGGGTAGTGTTGTAAAGCAAAGGGATCTAGGAGTGCAGGTGCATGGTTCCTTGATGGTCGAGTCGCAGGTAGATCAGGTGGTCAAAAAGGCTTTCCTTGATCGGACTTTGCTGGCTTTACCTTGCACTAAACGTTATTCCCTTATGATGTATCTGTACACTGTGGACGGCTCGATTGTAATCATGTATTGTCTTTCCGCTGACTGGTTAGCACGCAACAAAAGCTTTTCACTGTACCTCGGTACACGTGACAATAAACTAAACTCAACTGAACTCAACTCAAACTAAACTCAAACTGTCTCCACTTTCTTAATCACAAGCTGCCCTTGAATATTAGTATTCAAAAAACAACTTTTGATCAACCAACCTGGATTTAATTTCCTTACATTTCGTTGATGGAGCTGGTACTAAAACCGCTGATGAACCCATATTTAATCTCCCCTGTTGTTTGTTGGTATTTCTATTTCATATATCTGTTTCATTGCCTGCCTCTCCCACCGCACACAGTTCCATTCTCGGCAGGAACACAGTTCCCCATCGAGTCCTGCAGGTTCCTGCTGAAGAAGAGTGTCGCAATCTGTCTCATTTTCCCTTCAAGTTGAAAATCATTTCAGTACGTGTGGCTTGTCTAAATAGCCTCCCCTCTCTGCAACATTACTGTTAGTTTAGGTTAGAGATACAGCGCGGAAACAGGCCCCCATCAGCCCACCGTCTCCGCGCCGACCAGCGATCCCCGCACATCAACACTATCCCACACCCGCAAGGGACAATTTCTTTTTTTACTTTTAGACAATAGACAATAGACAATAGACAATAGATGCAGGAGGAGGCCATTCGGCTCTTCGAGCCAGCACCGCCATTCAATGTGATCATGGCTGATCATTCTCAATCAGTACCCCGTTCCTGCCTTCTCCCCATACCCCCTGACTCCGCTATCCTTAAGAGCTCTATCTAGCTCTCTCTTGAATGCATTCAGAGAATTGGCCTCCACTGCCTTCTGAGGCAGAGAATTCCACAGATTCACAACTCTCTGACTGAAAAGGTTTTTCCTCATCTCCGTTCTAAATGGCCTACCCCTTATTCTTAAACTGTGGCCCCTGGTTCTGGACTCCCCCAACATTGGGAACATGTTTCCTGCCTCTAACGTGTCCAACCCCTTTATAATTTTATACGTTTCGATAAGATTCCCTCTCATCCTTCTAAATTCCAGTGTCTAAATTCCAATGGTTTTACCAAGCCAATCCTGTACGTCTTTGGAGTGTGGGAGGAAACCGAAGATCTCGGAGAAAACCCACGCAGGTCACGGGGAGAACGTACAAACTCCGTACAGACGGCACCCGTAGTCGGGATGGAACCCGGGTCTCCGGCGCTGCATTCGCTGTAAGGCGCCAACTCTACCGCTGCGCCACCGTGACCGCCCATTCTGAACAGCAATTAAAGGTTGCTATTCATCCAGGAGCAAAGATGACTGCAAAAAGTGGTGGGCACTGCCCAGCCCATCACGGGCACACACCTCCCCACCATCGGAGACGTACAAATGTGTGCTTGCAGCAGCACAACAGAATATGTACACAGAGTACTCTGCAAACAAAGATAGATAGATAGATAGATAGATAGATAGATAGATAGATAGATAGACAGATAGATAGATAGACAGAGAGACAGAGAGACAGAGAGACAGAGAGACAGAGAGACAGAGAGACAGAGACAGAGAGACAGAGAGACAGAGAGACAGAGAGACAGAGGCAGAGAGACAGAGAGACAGAGAGACAGAGAGACAGAGAGACAGAGACAGAGACAGAGACAGAGACAGAGACAGAGACAGAGACAGAGACACAGACAGACAGACAGACAGACAGACAGACAGACAGACAGACAGACAGACAGACAGACAGACAGACAGACAGACAGACAGACAGAGACAGAGACAGAGACAGAGACACAGACCGACAGACAGACAGACAGACAGACAGACAGACAGACAGACAGACAGACAGAGACAGAGACAGAGACAGAGACACAGACCGACAGACAGACAGACAGACAGACAGACAGACAGACAGACAGACAGACAGACAGACAGACAGACAGACAGACAGACAGATAGATAGATAGATAGATAGATAGATAGATAGATAGATAGATAGATAGATAGATAGATAGATAGATAGATAGATAGATAGATAGATAGATAGATAGATAGATAGATAGATAGATAGATAGATAGATAGATAGATATCAGCACATGTGACAATAAACTCAACTCAAACTAAACTCAAACTGTCTCCACTTTCTTAATCCCAATGTCCTTGAATATTAGTATTCAAAAGACAACTTTTGATCAACCAACCTGGATTTAATTTCCTTACATTTCCTTGATGGAGCTGGTAATAAAACTGCTGATGAACCCATATTTAATCTCCCCTGTTGTTTGTTAGTATTTCCATATATACACCGATCAGCCAAAACATTATGCCCACCTGCCTAATATGCTGTTGGTCCTCCGTGTGCAGCCCCATACGCAGCAGGGTGCGATGCACTGTGTATTGTGACACATTCCTCCCGTCACCACCATTAACATTTTCTGTGACTTGTGCCACAGTCGACCTTCTGTCGGTTCGGACCAGACGGGATAGCCTTCGTTGCCCTCGCGCATCGATGAGCCTTGGGCGCCCAACACCCTGCCTGTCGCCGGTTTGTGGTTTGTCCCTCCTCGGACCACTGTCGGTCGGTACTCACCACTGCTGACCGGGAGCACCCCACAAGCCTTGCCGTTTCAGAGATGCTCTGACCCAGTCTTCTGGCCAGAACAATTTGGCCCTTGTCAAAGTCGCTCAGGTCTTTACTCCTGCCCATTTCTCCTGCACCCAACACATCAACTTCAACAACTGACTGTTCACTTGCTGCCTAATATATCCCACCCCTTGACAGGTGCCATTGTAACAAGATAATCAATGGTATTCACTTCACCTGTCAGTGGTCAGAATGTTTTGGCTGATCGGTGTATGTATATTATATATATATATATAAAACATATAATATTATTAAGAGGTTGGACAGGCAAGATGGTCCCAACCTTAAATGGCATCAGCCCGTTCTCACCACAGATGCTGCCTGACACACTGAGTTCCTCCAGCACTTTGTGTTTTGTCTAATATTCCAGCATCTGCAGTTTCTTGCATCTCTATGCAATTAGGGTTGCAACTGTCCCCTTTTAGCTGGGACATCCAGTATTTTGGGCTAAACTGGTGTGACCCATTCGGGACCGCCCTTGTTTCGTATTAGACCCGGGGGAGCTGTAGGAACAGACACTGTAGGCCCGGACACTGTAGGCCCGGACAATGTAGGCCCGGACAATGTAGGCCCGGACAGTGTAGGCCCGGACACTGTGGGCCCGGACACTGTAGGCCCGGACAATGTAGGCCTGGACAATGTAGGCCCGGACAGTGTAGGCCCAGACACTGTGGGCCCGGACGCTGTAGGCCCGGACAGTGTAGGTAGGAAAAAACTGCAGATGCTGGTTAAAATCGAAGGTAGACACAAAATGCTGGAGTAACTCAGCAGGTCAGGCAGCATCTCGGGAGAGAAGGAATGGGTGACGTTTCGGGTCGAGACCCTTCTTCAGACTGATGAAGGGTCTCGACCTGAAACATTATCCATTCCTTCTCTCCCGAGATGCTGCCTGACCGGCTGAGTTATTCCAGCACTCTGTGTCTACCACCGGACAGCGTAGGCCCGAACAGTGTAGGTCCGGACAGTGTAGGCCTGGACACTGTAGGCCTGGACACTGTAGGCCCGAACAGTGTAGGTCCGGACAGTGTAGGCCTGGACACTGTAGGCCTGGACACTGTAGGCCCGGACAGTGTAGGCCCGGACAGTGTAGGCCTGGACACTGTAGGCCTGGACGGTGTAGTCCTGGATAGTGTAGGCCCGGACACTGTAGGCCCGGACAGTGTAGGCCCGGACAGTTTAGGCCCGGACACTGTAGGCCCGGACAGTGTAGGCCCTGAAGCCCGGGCGCCGCCTAGCGGAGGTTGCGTAGCAACCCGCCTCCCGGCCCGGGCGGCCGCCATTGGTGGAGCGGGAGCACGTGGCCGCTGGCTGGGTGAGGTCACGTGGGGCGCGAGGCGGTGACGTCGCGTTGTCCCTTAATTGGGAGTGAGATAGTTGGCAACACCTAGATGCAATTAAGATGAACAATGATTCAGATCCAGACTTCAGAGGTAAACTATTGATCTGTGAGTTAAAAGCTGAATAAGGATGTGTTAAACTGGCAAAAAACAACAAAGACCAGGGGTTTTGTGATGAGTTCAAAGTCAATGTAAAGGAGAATAATCTCCTGCTTTGTCTCATCTGAAAGTTGAGTCAATATTTTTTTAGGTTTGTGTTGAGCTGTAGATGTTGTTTTCTTCTCATGAATATGCAGGATGTTTAGCGTGGGCAACAGTTCAACCTCTGAATGTCCAGCAGATCTATGGCCCTTGGTCTGTTGCAATCAAAGGTCCACTCTTCACTGATGGATCAAGGTTCTACAGCAGCATTAATGCTGCAGGAAGAGTTCGCATTTCAACATCGCAGTTACACAGCTCTGCAGCGGCTAATGCACTGCCTCTATTTAAGAAAGGCGTGTTAGATAGAGCTCTAGGGGCTAGCGGAATCAAGGGATATGGGGAGAAGGCAGGCACGGGTTACTGATTGTGGATGATCAGCCATGATCACAATGAATGGCGGTGCTGGCTCGAAGGGCCGAATGGCCTCCTCCTGCACCTATTTTCTATGTTTCCATGTGCGGGGATCGCTGGTCGGCGTGGACCCGGTGGGCCGAAGAGCCTGTTTTTGCACAGTGTCTCTAAACCAAACTTAAAGATACGAAAAGATACGAAAGACACTGGAATTTAGAAGGATGAGGGGGGATCTTATTGAAACATATAAGATAATTAGGGGATTGGACACATTAGAGGCAGATAACATGTTCCCAATGTTGGGGGAGTCCAGAACAAGGGGCCACAGTTTAAGAATAAGGGGTAGGCCATTTAGAACGGAGATGAGGAAGAACTTTTTCAGTCAGAGAGTGGTGAAGGTGTGGAATTCTCTGCCTCAGAAGGCAGTGGAGGCCAGTTCGTTGGATGCTTTGAAGAGAGAGCTGGATAGAGCTCTTAAGGATAGCGGAGTGAGGGGGTATGGGGAGAAGGCAGGAACGGGGTACTGATTGAGAGTGATCAGCCATGATCGCATTGAATGGCGGTGCTGGCTCGAAGGGCTGAATGGCCTACTCCTGCACCTATTGTCTATTGTCTATTGTCTATTGAAACTGAGGTGAGAAGATACTTTTGTACGTTCTCCCCGTGACCTGCGTGGGTTTTCTCCGGGTGCTTCGGTTTCCTCCCACACTCCAAAGACGTGCAGGTTTGTAGGTTCATAGTCAATCAGTAGTCAATAGTCATTTATTTGTCACATACACATAAATGTGCAGTGAAATGAAAAATTGGTATAATTTAAAATTGTCCCTCGTTGTGTAGGGTAGTGTTAGTGTGTGGGGATTGCTGGTCGGCGCGGACCCGGTGGGCCGAAGGGCCTGGATATCTAAATTAAACTGAACTGAACGAAGCTAAACATTTTGCCTTTAGAAACATAGAAACAAAGACAATAAGTGCAGGAGGAGGCCATTCGGCCCTTCGAGCCTGTACGCACCGCCATTCAATGTGATCATGGCTGATCATTCTCAATCAGTACCCCGTTCCTGCCTTCTCCCCATACCCCTTGATTCCACTAGCCCCTAAAGCTCTATCTAACTCTCTTTTAAATCCATCCAGTGAATTGGCCTCCACTGCACTCTGTGGCAGAGAATTCCACAAATTCACAACTCTCTGGGTGAAAAGGTTTCTTCTCACCTCAGTTTTAAATGGCTTCCCCATTTAAAACTCTTAGACTGGTTCCGGACTCCCCCAACATTGGGAACAAGATCTCCCCTCATCCTCCTGCGTCCCAGCCTACTCAACCTCTACCTGTACCTCAGACCCTAAAGTCCTGGCAACATCCTCGTAACTTTTCTCTGTACCCTTTCCAGCTTGACAATATCTTTCCATAGCAAAGTGTCAAAAATGAACACAATACTTTAAGTGCAGTTTCTCCAAGGTCTTAGACAATAGACGATAGACAATAGGTGCAGGAGTAGGCCATTCGGCCCTTCGAGCCAGCACCACCATTCACTGTGATCATGGCTGATCATTCTCAATCAGTACCACGTTCCTGCCTTCTCCCCATACCCCCCTGACTCCGCTATCCTTAAGAGCTCTATCTAGCTCTCTCTTGAATGCATTCAGAGAATTGACCTTCACTGCCTTCTGAGGCAGAGAATTCCACAGATTTCCAACTCTCTGACTGAAAAGGTTTTTCCTCATCTCCGTTCTAATTGAATGGCGGTGCTGGCTCGAAGGGCCGAATAGCCTCCACCTGCACCTATTGTCTATTGTCTATACACATCCAACCCGCATATAGGTCATGGCAACATTCTCGCAAAAACACTCTTTTAAATCTTTATTTCATTGATAGTATTTCTTAAACTTAGTGCGCCCGTCTTGAATTAACCTTGGAAAATCATTAATAGGACTTTGCTGTCTTTATTTAGCACTAATAGTTCTTCCCTTTATCCTGTTTCTACAACCTGTGGTCGGGATCTGACTGGATTAGCACGCAACAAAAAGGCTTGGTACCCCAGTACACATGATGATATAATAAACTAAACTCACAGTATAAGAAAATAACTGCAGATGCTGGTACAAATCGAAGGTATTTATTCACAAAATGCTGGAGTAACTCAGTGGGTCAGGCAGCATCTCGGGAGAGAAGGAATGGGTGATGTTTCGGGTCGAGACCCTTCTTCAGACTAAACTAAACTCAACTCATCTGTTTACGCTATCTAAAACCAGCTCTGATCTTGCACTCGCATGTTTAAAATAATTAAAAATGTGAAATTATTAAAGGACTGAACAAGCTAGGCGCAGGAAAATTATTCCCAATGTTGGGCGAGTCCAGAACCAGGGGCCACACACAGTCTAAGTATAAAGGGGGAGGCCATTTAAAACTGAGGTGAGAAGAAACTTTTTCACCCAGAGAGTTGTGAATTTGTGGAATTCTCTGCCACAGAGAGCAGTGGAGGCCAAATCACTGGATGGATTTAAGAGAGAGTTAGACAGAGCTCTAGGGGCCAGTGGAATCAAGGGATATGGGGAGAAGGCAGGCACGGGTTACTGATTGTGGATGATCAGCCATGATCACAATGAATGCAGTGCGTACAGGCTCGAAAGGCCGCATGGCCTCCTCCTGCACATATTTTCTAAAATACATCTCATTCTTCGTAGGTTTCAAGGATTGCTCAAGGATTGAGTTTAAAAGAATAAAACACACAGAAAAGTGAGCGGCCTCGATAGAGTGGATGTGGAGAGGTTATTTCCACTAGTGGGAGAGTCTAGGACCAGAGGGCACAGCCTCAGAATTAAAGGACGTTCTTTTAGGAAGGAGATGAGGCAAATTTTCTTTAGTCAGTGGGTGGTGAATCTGTGGAATTCTTTGCCACAGTCGGCTGTGGAGGCCAAGTCAGTGGGTAGTTTTAAGGCAGAGATAGACAGATCCTAGATTAGTGCGGGTGTCAGGGGTTATGGGGAGAAGGCAGGAGAGTAGGGTTAGGAGGGAGAGATAGATCAGCCATGATTGATTGGCGGAGTAGACTTGATGGGCCAAATGGCCTAATCCTGCACCTATTCCTTATGACCTCATGAAACACAACAATTTTTTTCTCACCTCAGTTTTAAATGTCCTCCCCTTTATTCTTAGACTGTATGTGGCCTGTTTAGTTTAGTTTTAGAGATACAGCGCGGAAACAGGCCCTTCGGCCCAACAGGTCCGCGCCGACCAGCTATCCCCGCACACTAACCTTATCCTACACACACTAGGGACAATTTTTAACATTTACCAAGCCAATTAACCTACGAACCTGCACGTCTTTGGAGTGTGGGAGGAAACCGAAGATCTCGGAGAAAACCCACGCAGGTCACGGGGAGAATGTACAAACTCCGTAAAGATGGCGCCCGTAGTCGGGATGGAACCCGGGTCTCCGGCGCTGCATTCGCTGTAAGGCGGCAACTCTACCGCTGCGCCACCGTGACCGCATTGACCTTAATTTCGGACCTTAAAGAGTTTGCACGGGGGGTTTTGCACAAATATATTTCTACAGTCGTGGCTGGCAATAAACGTCAGGTACGGATAGCATTGTTGATATTTACAGCCGATAGACTCGGCTTGTACTCGCTGGAATTTAGAAGATTGAGGGGGGATCTTATAGAAACTTACAAAATTCTTAAGGGGTTAGACAGGCTAGATGCAGGAAGATTGTTCCCGATGTTGGGGAAGTCCAGAACAAGGGGTCACAGTTTAAGAATAAGGGGGAAGTCTTTTAGGACCGAGATGAGAACGTTTTTTTTCACACAGAGAGTGGTGAATCTGTGGAATTCTCTGCCACAGAAGGTAGTTGAGGCCAGTTCATTGGCTATATTTAAGAGGGAGTTAGATGTGGCCCTTGTGGCTAAACGGATCAGGGGGTATGAAGAGAAGGCAGGTACGGGATACTGAGTTGGATGATCAGCCATGATCATGTTGAATGGCGGTGCGTACAGGCTCGAAGGGCCGAATGGCCTACTCCTGCACCTATTTTCTATGTTTCTATGTTTCTATGAATGTAGACAGATCGCCCGTTGCGACACAAACGCCAAACTGATTAAAACTCCAGGTTACCTCAAACGACACAATATTAAATAAAGAGCGGGCAAAGCCTGGAACATTTCAGTTCCATCGCGCTGGTAATAAGTTGTCACGTCGAATGTTTAGCCTCTGCAAACAAGTGGGACGTGGCGGGAATAAAGAGTTATTGTTTGATGTGAGTGACACAAAGTTTGACAGGGGCATGTTGGTAAACCCGGTGAGATTGCCAATGTAAAGATTGTTGAGATGTGAGGAGAGGAGAGAGGGAAAAGTCATCACTCACTCATTTTGTTTCCTCTCTGGGTGAAGAATGTAATAACGTGACGATCGACAAACGCCCAGGGTCAGCTTTGTAAAGCGCGGTACAGAATGGACCAGGAGAGATTTTAGATTTAGATTTAGATTTAGAGATACAGCGCAGAAACAGGCCCTTCGGCCCACCGGGTCCGCGCCGACCAGCGATCCCCACACACTAACGCTATCCTACACACACTAGGGACAATTTTTACATTTACCCAGTCAATTAGCCTACATAGCTGTACGTCTTTGGAGTGTGGGAGGAAACTGAAGATCTCGGAGAAAACCCACGCAGGTCACGGGGAGAACGTACAAACTCCGTACAGACGGCGCCCATAGTCGGGATGGAACCCGGGTCTCAGGCGCTGCATTCGCTGTAAGGCAGCCAATCTACCGCTGCGCCACCGTGCTGCATAAATACAAAGCACCAGAGAGATCTGTTGTAGCACGGTGGCGCAGCGGTAGAGTTGCTGCCTCACAGCGCAGAGACTCATATTCCATCCTGACAACGGGCGCTGTCTGTACGGAGTTTGTACGTTCTCCCCGTGACCTGCGTGGGTTTTCTCCGGATGCTCCGGTTTCCTCCCACACTCCAACACATTGTGAGCATTCACGACTTCAGATTAAAGATGGCTACCAACCCACCACATCATCTGCCCATTCTCTCCACAGATGCTGCCTGACCCGCTGAGTTACTCCAGCACTCTGTGAAACGTCACCTATCCATGTTCTCCACAGATGCTGCCTGACCCGCTGAGTTACTCCAGCACTCTGTGAAACGTCACCTATCCATGTTCTCCACAGATGCTGCCTGACCCGCTAAGTTACTCCAGCACTCTGTGAAACGTCATCTATCCATGTTCTCCACAGATGCTGCCTGACCCGCTGAGTTACTCCAGCATCAAGTCCACGCCGACCATCATTCACCCGTTCGCACTAGTTCTATGTTATCCCACTTTCTCATCCACTCCTTAACACAAGGATGAATTTTACAGAAGGCTAATTAGCCTCCAAACCTGCACGTCTTTGGAGTGTTGGAGGAAACCGGAGCACCCGGAGAAAACCCACGCAGGTCACGGGGAGAACGTACAAACTCCGTACAGACAGTGCCCGTAGTCGGGATGGAACCCGGGTCTCTGGCGCTGTGAGGCAGTGACTCTATCACATAAGCAGAATATGAAGCTTGAGTGACAAGGAAAGCAAAGACTGGATTCCCAAGGCCTGACAAGAATGGATTGTGCAGGAAGGAACTGCAGATGCTGGTTTACACCGAAGATAATCACAAAATGCTGGAGTAACGCAGCGGGTCAGGCAGCATCTGTGGAGAGAAGGAATGGGTGATGTTTCGAGTGGAGGCCCTTCGAAAGCTTGTGTGCTCGTATAGTATATGGAACTCTGTATCTGACGTCTGTGTTTTTGTTTTTTGTCCTTTTACACTCTCAATTTTTAATTTTTAATTTAATATTTTTATATAAATCAGTGCTTTTTATGCTATTAACTGTCTATGTCCTTAGTGATACAGTGTGGAAACAGGCCACACCGGCCAATAATGTCCCAGCTACACTAGTCCCTCCTGCCTGCGCTTGGTCCATATCCCTCCAAACCTGTCCTATCCATGTACCTGTCCAACTGTTTCTTAAACGATGGGATAGTCCCAGCCTCAACTACCTCCTCTGGCAGCTCGTTCCATACACCCACCACCCTCTGTGTGAAAAAGTTACTCCTCAGATTCCTATTAAATCTTTTCCACTTCATCTTGAACCTATGTCCTCTGGTCCTCGATTCCCCTACTCTGGGTAAAAGACTCAGTGCGTCTACCCGATCTATTCCTATCATGATTTTGTATACCTCTATATATGTATATTTGTACAAGTTAGTGTGAGGTTATACACTTTGGTGGTAAGAATAAGAAGGCAGATTTTTATCTGAATGGTGTCAAGTTAGGAAAAGGGGACGTACAACGAGATTTGGGTGTCCTAGTGCATCAGTCACTGAAAGGAAGCATGCAGGTACAGCAGGCAGTGAAGAAAGCCAATGGAATGTTGGCCTTCATAACAAGAGGAGTTGAGTATAGGAGCAAAGAGGTCCTTCTGCAGTTGTACAGGGCCCTAGTGAGACTGCACCTGGAGTACTGTGTGCAGTTTTGTCTCCAAATTTGAGGAAGGATCTTCTTGCTATTGAGGGCGTGCAGCGTAGGTTCACTAAGTTAATTCCCGGAATGGCGGGACTGTCATATGTTGAAAGATTGGAGCGACTAGGCTTGTATACACTGGAATTTAGAAGGATGAGAGGGAATCTTATCGAAACGTATAAGATTATTAAGGGGTTGGTCACGTTGGAGGCAGGAAACATGTTCCCAATGTTGGGGGAGTCCAGAACCAGGGGCCACAGTTTAAGAATAAGGGGTAGGCCATTTAACATATAACAACATATAACAACTACAGCATGGAAACAGGCCTGTCCGGCCCTACCAGTCCACGCCGACCATTCTCCCTGACCTAGTCTCATCTACCTGCACTCAGACCATAACCCTCCAATCCCCTCCTATCCATATACCTATCCAATTTACTCTTAAATAATAAAATCGAGAACGGAGATGAGGAAAAACTTTTGCACTCAGAGAGTTGTAAATCTGTGGAATTCTCTGCCTCAGAAGGCAATGGAGGCCAATTCTCTGAATGCATTCAAGGGAGAGCTAGATAGAGCTCTTAAGGATAGTGGAGTCAGGGGGTATGGGGAGAAGGCAGGAACGGGGTACTGATTGAGAATGATCAGCCATGATCACATTGAATGGCGGTGCTGGCTCGAAGGGCCGAATGGCCAACTCCTGCACCTATTGTCTATTGTCTATTGAAAATAACTGCAGATGCTGGTACAAATCGAAGGTTTCACAAAATACTCGAGTGACTCTTTGTATTTGTACATCTTCCTTACTGTTTTAAATTGTATTTTTGTTTAGACCTGTGTTTTTGTGGAACGCACTTTTGGTTTGCATTCAAATGTATGAAAAGTGCTACACAAATAAAGTTATTATAAAGTTATAAATCATCATAAAAGCATCAAGAAAGAACATTTTTTTTAATTCAGTGCGGGAACAAGCTGGTAATTTCCCATATTGCTCTTAAGATATTCATTTAATTAGCTAATTATGTTGTCTCTGATCGATTTCACTTCACCCTTGCCGATGAATGGGAAAAAGCACTTAGAACATGCAGCAACGCCATTAACCTGTCACCTTCACAGGAGAGTAGATCGTGTTCCTGCAGAGTTTTTATTCAACTTATTAACAACAACCTCACTTCAACATTGCTCAAGTGGGCGCGGAATTGACAGTTCCTATCGAGAAATTCGTCATCCCACAAAATGGTTGTTCCAGAACCAGGGGCCACACAGTCTAAGACTAAAGGGCAAGCCTTTATTTAAAACTGAGGTGAGAAGGAACTTTTTCACCCAGAGAGTTGTGAATTTGTGGAATTATTTGCCACAGAGGGCAGTGGAAGCCAATTCACTGGATGGATTGAAAAGAGAGTTAGATAGAGCTCCAGGGGCTAGTGGAATCAAGGGATATGGGGAGAAGGCAGGCACGGGTTACTGATTGTGGATGATCAGCCATGATCACATTGAATGGCGGTGCTGGCTCGAAGGGCCGAATGGCCTCCTCCTGCACCTATTGTCTATGTTTCTATCACTGAGAACTATATTCTGCACTCTGTATCTTCCCCTGTATCTCCTGTTGTACTGGAGATTGGCTTGATTGAATTAAGTGTAGTGTTATCTGATCTGTCTGGATACGGTGTAGAACAAAGCATTTCACTGTAGCTCGGTACACGTGACAATAACAAACCTAAACCTAAAACACAGGAGTTGATGAGCAGCTGGTCCTAAATTGCCGACAAATAGGGAACAGGGAAGGCCAAAGAACAGAGCATTAATTTTTGATCAATTGCAAATTTACAATGAAATATCTTTTTCACTCAGAGAGTTGTGAATTTGTGGAATTGCTTTGTCCCTACTGGACCATCTTTGTCCCGTATTGACGGCACTGTAGGTCTAGACAATGTAGGCCCGAACACTGTAGGCCCGGACACTGTAGGCCCGGACAGTGTAGGCCCAGAAACTGTAGGCCCGGACACTGTAGGCCTGGACACTGTAGGCCCAGACACTGTAGGCCCGGACAGTGTAGGCCCGGAGGCCCGGGCGTCGCCTAACGGAGGTTGCTTAGCAACTCGCCTCCCAGCCCGGGCGGCCGCCATTTGTGGAGCGGGAGCACGTGGCCGCTGGCTGGGTGAGGACACGTGGGGCGCGGGGCGGTGACGTCACCTTGTCCCTTATTTTGGAGGGTGGTAGTTGGCAAACGCTATACACCAGTGACAATAAACTGACCATGAAACCTCGAGTTCCCTCAACCTCTCCCACTTTACCTCCTTCAACATCTTAATCGTCATTTATTCAACAGCCAGAACCTTTTCCCCACGGTGGACATGTCCAACACTAGAGGACACAGCGGTAAGATGAGAGGGTAAAGTTTAAAGGAGATGTGTGGGGCAGGTTTTTACACAGAGGGTGGTGGGGGCTTGGAACGTGCTGCCATGGGTGGAGGAGGCAGATGTGATAGTGGTGTATTGCATTGAATACAAATGAGAGGATTTGATATTGAGAGAATCACAGACTAATCATATTGTGCTTTGAGCTGCTGTAACATTCTCCCCTCTGCTCCCCCCCCCCCATTCCCCCACCCCCCCCTCCCCCCCCTCCCCCCACCCGCATAAAAGAGTCATAGAGTCACAGAGTGATACAGTGTGGAAACAGGCGCTTCGGCCCAACTCGCCCACACCGGCCAACAATGTCCCAGCTACCCTAGTCCCACCTGCCTGCGCTTGGTCCATAAGCCTCCAAACCCGTCCTATCCATGTACCTGTCCAACTGTTTCTTAAACGATGGGATAGTCCCAGCCTCAACTACCTCCTCTGGCAGCTCGTTCCATACACCCACCATCCTCTGTGTGAAAATGTTACCCCTCAGATTCCTATTAAATCTTTTCCCCTTCACCTTGAATCTATGTCCTCTGGTCCTCGATTCCCCTACTCTGAGCAAGAGACTCTGTGCGTCTACTCGATCTATTCAATAGACAATAGACAATAGACAATAGGTGCAGGAGGAGGCCATTCGGCCCTTCGAGCCAACACCACCATTCAATGTGATCATGGCTGATCATTCTCAATCAGTACCCCGTTCCTGCCCACTCCCCATACCCCCTGACTCCGCTATCCTTAAGAGCTCTATCTAGCTCTCTCTTGAATGCATTCAGAGAATTGGCCTCCACTGCCTTCTGTGGCAGAGAATTCCACAGATTTACAACTCTCTGACTGAAAAGGTTTTTCCTCATCTCCGTTTTAAATGGCCTACCCCTTATTCTTAAACTGTGGCCCCTTGCTCTGGACTCCCCCAACATTGGGAACATGTTTCCTGCCTCTAACGTGTCCAACCGCTTGATAATCTTATACGTTTCGATAAGATCCCCTCTCATCCTTCTAAATTCCAGTGTATACAAGCCTAGTCGCTCCAAGCCTAACTGCTATTCCTAGTCAAAGTTAGAACAGAGCGGTTGGGAGTGAATGAATCGATGCCACATGGTGCTGGGAAATTGAGGAAGAGAGACTTCAGGGACTGGCAGAAATAGAAGACCACTTCGCTGACGGTTTGTACGACTAATTTGCATCAAACCAAATAAATTATAAAGTCGTCATAAATGCTCTGAATTGGTTTGCTCAGCTGTTTTTTTTTAAACATCGTAATTCAAAAATAAGTGGCCTTATTTATGTGTAGATCTTTAAGTCTTGAATCTAGTGATAATGGTCTCTCATCCAAACGTTTTAGATTTAGATTTTTTTAGATTTAGAGATACACCGCGGAAACAGGCACTTCGGCCCACCGAGTCCGCACCGACCAGCGATCCCCGCACACTAACACTATCCTACACACACTAGGGACAGTTTTTACATTTGCCCAGCCAATTAACCTACAAACCTGCACGTCTTTGGAGTATGGGAGGAAACCGAAGATCTCGGAGAAAACCCACGCAGGTCATGGGGAGAACGTACAAACTACGTACAGACAGCGCCCGCAGACAGGATCGAACCTGAGTGGTGGAGGCAGATACGATAGTGGTGTTAAAGAGGCTATTAAATAGGCACGTGGATATGCAGGGAACGGAGGGATATGGATTATGTGCAGGCAGATAAGAGTTGGTCTTGGCATCATGTTCGGCACAGACATTGTGGGCCGAAGGGCCAGTTCTTTTGCTGAAGAAGGGTCCTGACCAGAAACGTCACCTATCCATGTTCTCCACAGATGCTGCCTGACCCGCTGAGTTACTCCAGCACTCTGTGAAACGTCACCTATCCATGTTCTCCACAGATGCTGCCTGACCCGCTGAGTTACTCCAGCACTCTGTGAAACGTCACCTATCCATGTTCTCCAGAGATGCTGCCTGACCCGCTGAGTTACTCCTGCACTTTGTGTCTTTTCTTTTGTAAACCAGCATCTGCAGTTCCTTGTTTAATTTGGTATCATGTTCAACATGCACAGTTTGGGCAGAATGGCCTGTTCCTGTGCGATGCTGTCCTACGTTTTAAACTTAAAACAAACAAAAGATCAACGAAATTGATTCTGGATTACGAAAGCTTATCTCTAAGTATACAGAGAACCTCTAATTTTGATGTAAAATTATTGATTAATAAATCATTACAAATTTAGGATCTCAAGGGTACTGTGGTTCCAAGCTGATTTCCCTTGGTCTGGTCTACAATTTGATTTGAAAACCTCCACAGAATTCGGATCAGTTCTTTAATTAACATTTAACATGAAAGTTATTGGACATTTTCTGGAGTAACTATTCACAGATGGAGCAAGCAGAGCTTTTAATATCCCATCTCTCAGAGCAGTAACCGTTGGTGGAGCGGGAGCACGTGGCCGCTGGCTGGGTGAGGTCACGTGGGGCGCGGGGCGGTGACGTCACCCTTTGTCCCTATCGTCACCTATCCATGTTCCCAATGTTGGGGGAGTCCAGAACCAGGGGCCACAGTTTAAGAATAAGGGGTAGGCCATTTAGAACTGAGATGAGGAAAAACTTTTTTAGTCAGAGAGTTGTGAATCTGTGGAATTCTCTGCCTCAGAAGGCAGTGGAGGCCAATTCTCTGAATGCATTCAAGAGAGAGCTAGATGGAGCTCTGAAGGATAGCGGAGTCAGGGGGTATGGGGAGAAGGCAGGAACGGGGTACTGATTGTGGATGATCAGCCATGATCACATTGAATGGCGGTGCTGGCTCGAAGGGCCGAAGGGCCGAATGGCCTCCTCCTGCACCTATTGTCTATTGTCTATTTTCCCGTATTTGGCTTTAGGGCTTGTCCGCCTAGCAGGTGAAGCCTGGGTTCGGCGGATTGCGCGGTGGAAACCTCCAGAAGTTTCAACGGGCAGTAAGACGATCCCAGCGAAGCGTCGTGGAGCGCAAACAGGGCAGAGCGAGATACGTGGGACACGTCCGACCATCCACTGCATCCTGACCTGTCCCCAGCCGTCTCGACTGTGTCTTGCTGCTGGACCCCGATAGGCCGGGACGAGAGAGTGAGGCCGGCGATCTGAGCAACTGTTAAAATTGTTTCATTGGGTTGCTGTTGTCTAAATTACTTAAATTATTGCATCGTATGGGAGGCGCATTCCCAATCTCGTTGTACCCCTGGGTACAATGACAATAAAGATATATTGTATTGTATTGTATTGTAAAAAAACTCCCCCTCACTTAAATCCAAGTCAAGCGCAAGTCATGACTTCAATCTCGGCCAGAGTACACACACCATGGCTGGTGGCGATCCCAATCAGCGACCGGGATAATAACAGCGAAAGTGAAGTCATGTAAGAAAATAACTGCAGATGCTGGTACAAATCGAAAGTATTTATTCACAAAATGCTGGAGGAACTGAGCAGGTCAGGCAGCATCTCAGGAGAGAAGGAATGGGCGATGTTTCGGGTCGAGACCCTTCTTAAGACTGAAGTCTGACCTGTCTGACTTCTTCAGTCTGAAGAAGGGTCTCAACCCGAAACGTCGCCCATTCCTTCTCTCCTGAGATGCTGCCTGACCCGCTGAGTTACTCCAGCATTTTGTGAATAAAGTGAAGTCATGATCATCTTCGAACCCGAAGGACGAACAACAACAACAACAACAATAACCTTTGGGAGTGAGGAAGTTGGCAACCCTAAATAGCCCACAATAAGTTTGGATCTCACGACATGCCATGCCTGATTAAGTCACACTGCAGATTTTCTTTAAAAAGTTTTGAATTCCAGGAGCATTTAGTTTAGACAATAGACAATAGACAATAGACAATATACAATAGACAATAGGTGCAGGAGGAGGGCATTTGGCCCTTCGAGCCAGCACCGCTATTCAATGTGATCATGGCTGATCATTCTCAATCAGTACCCCGTTCCTGCCTTCTCCCCATACCCCCTGACTCCGCTATCCTTAAGAGCTCTATCTAGCTCTCTCTTGAATGCATTCAGAGAATTGGCCTCCACTGCCTTCTGAGGCAGAGAATTCCACACAATTACAACTTTCTGACTGAAAACCTTTTTCCTCGCCTCAGTTCTAAATGGGATGTTTAATTTAGTTAAGAGACACAGCATGGAAACAGGCCCTTCGGCCCACCGAGTCCGCACCGACCATCGATCACCCGTTCACACTGATTCAATGTTATCCCACTTTCTCATCCTCTCTCGACACATGAGGAGCAATTTACAGAGGGTCAATTAACCTACAAACCCGCACGTCTTTGGGAAGTGAGAGGGAACCAGAGCACCCGGAGAAAACCCACGCACGCGGTCACAGGGAGAACGTACAAACTCCACACACACAGAGCCCAAAGTCAGAATGAAAACCGGGTGTCCAGAGCTGTGGGCAGCAACTCTACCGCTGTGCCACAATGCCGGCATCTAAGATTGCAATTTAGCCTTGTAAATATACCAAAAACAAGACACAGAGTGCTGGAGTAACTCAGCGGGTCAGGCAGCATCTGTGAAGAACATGGCTAGGTGACGTTTCACAGAGTGCTGGAGTAACTCAGCGGGTCAGGCAGCATCTCTGGAGACATGAATAGGTGACGTTTCACAGATTACTGGAGTAACTCAGCGGGTCAGACAGCATCTGTGGAGAACATGGATAGGTGACGTTTCACAGATTACTGGAGTAACTCAGCGGGTCAGACAGCATCTGTGGAGAACATGGATAGGTGACGTTTCACAGATTACTGGAGTAACTCAGCGGGTCAGGCAGCGTCTCTGGAGAACATGGACAGGTGACGTTTCGGGTCGAGACCCTTCTTCAAGATTCCATTACCAAGAAAGTATTAAGTCGCATACGCAGTTTGTTATTAATTGCTTGAATCTTGATCTTGTTAAAAAGCTTCGCGTATCAAACATTGTTGAGATAATTCATGCCTGCCAGATGGTCTAGATCCAATAATTAAGACAACATTTGTACCGATATGCGTGGGTTGAGACGAGATGTGAATCTAATGCCTTTGGAGTCAAATCGTGTTCTGACGATGGAAATTAACAGTGGGAGATTTCTCAGGGAAAAAATAGAAGACAGAAAATAGTGGTGGAAAGATGTTTTTTTTCCAATTCTACACTGCCACCGTTGAGTCCGTCCTCACCTTCTCCATCATGGTCTGGTTTGGCTCAGCCACCAAGCACCACATCCGGAGGCTGCAACGGATTGTTCGCACAGCTGAGAAGGTTGTTGGCCTCAACCTTCCCCCCCATTGACGAACCGTACACTGCAAGGGCCAGGAAGCGAGCGGGCAAGATCATCTCTGACCCCTCTCACCCTGGTCACAAACTCGTCGAAGCACTTCCCTCTGGAAGGCGACTCCGGACTGTCAAAGCAGCCACAGCCGGACATAAACACAGCTTTTTTTCCACGAGTGGTAGTTCTACTCAATAACCAAAGTCTGTCGTCTCTTTGTAGTGCCCGGTGCGGCTCGGCTGCGGGCCTTAACATTGCCGGCGCAGCTCGGCTGCGGGACGTTTCAGTGCCCGGTGCGGCTCGGCCGTTGGACTTAACATCGCCCGGTGCGGTCGCGGGACGTTTCAGTGCCCGGTGCGGCTCGGCCGCTGGACTTAACATCGTCAGCGCTGTTCGGCCGCGGGACGTTTCAATGCCCGGTGCGGCTCGGCCGTTGGACTTAACATCGCCCGGTGTGGCCGCGGGACGTTTCGGTGCCCGGGGCGGCTCGGCCGGGGGGCCTTCCATCCCCTTGCGGGGGCTGTGCGTGTCGTTTGCCTCGGTAGGGGTCGAGCTGCCTGTCCGTGGGTGCGGGGGGAAGAGAGGGGAAGTTTTGTTGCCTCCATCACAGTGAGGGGGTGTTTGGAGTCACTGTGATGGATGTTTGTGTTGGGGTCGGGTGTCCTGTGTTCTTTTCTTTTTTGCTGTATTTTGTGTGACTGCTGAAATTTCGCTCGGTGTTGTGCCGAGTGACAATAAAGTGTTGTTATGTTATGTTATGTTATGTTATGTTATTTTCACCCACATGTTTAAACCGTAATGTTGTATCCTTAATGTTTTAATGTTTAATGCTTTATTGTTAATTGTTTACTGTATGTTCGTGTTGTTACTTGCGAGCGGAGTACCAAGGCACATTCCTTTGTCCAATAACACTGCTGCGCTGGTCAAGAAGGCACAGCAAAGACTGTTCTACCTGAGAACACTGAAGAAGTCTGGTCTGCCCCAACAGCTGCTGACGACTTTCTACCGCTGCACCATAGAGAGCATCCTAACACATGGCATCCCTGTGTGGTACCTCAGCTGCACGGAGGCAGAGAGGAAAGCTCTTCAGCGGGTAGTCCATAGAGCTCAGAGGACCATCGGAACACAGCTACCAGCCTTGGAGGGCATCTACAACACACGATGCCTCAGAAAAGCCACCAGCATCCACAAAAACTCTTCACACCCCTGCAACAGTCTGTTCGAACTTTTACCATCTGGCAGACGATACAAGGCCTTCTACGCCCGCACCTCCAGACTCAGGAACAGCTTCATCCCCAGGGCCATAGCTGCTATGAACCGGTCCTGCTGAGCCGGATGGTCACATCGCACAGTGAACCGGCACAGATCTACTTGCACTTTATACTGTTTTAAAACTGTTCTAATTTGTTTCATTGGGTTGTTTAAATTAATACTGACTAGCTAATTAATTTATTGCATCGGATGGAAGGCGCATTCCCAATCTCGTTGTACCCCTGTACAATGACAATAAAGATAGATTGTATTGTATTGTATTGTATGTGCACAAACTTGGCCAATAAACTTAAACTTAAACTTAACTTAAACTTAACCATTTCCGACTGTAGGTCTGTGGCCCCTGGTATCTGCATGGCTCAGTGCTGGGACTTGAGAACAGCTGAGACTCGAATATGGCCCAAAACCTGCCCACCTTTGCATTCTTAAAGGATTGGACAGGCCAGATGCAGGAGAATGTTCCCCATGTTGGGGGGAGTCCAGAACCAGGGGTGACACAGTTTAAGAATAAGGGGTAGCCCATTTAGGACTGAGATGAGGAAAAACTTCTTCACCCAGAAAGTTGTGAATCTGTGGAATTCTCTGCCACAGAGGGCAGTGGAGGCCAATTCACTGGATGAATTTAAGAGAGAGTTAGATAGACCTCTAGGGGCTAGCGGAATCAAGGGGTATGGGGAGAAGGCAG
Organism: Rhinoraja longicauda; assembly: GCF_053455715.1. Classification (NCBI taxonomy): domain Eukaryota; kingdom Metazoa; phylum Chordata; class Chondrichthyes; order Rajiformes; family Arhynchobatidae; genus Rhinoraja; species Rhinoraja longicauda. Next base: position 92,452,698 of record NC_135955.1, on the reverse strand, counting down.
GCACGGGTTACTGATTGTGGATGATCAGCCATGATGACAATGAATGGCGGTGCTGGCTGGAAGGGCTGAATGGCCTCCTCCTGCACCTGTTTTTCTATGTTTCTATATGTTTCTTACTACCGCAGTGTACTACCTCTATACACTTGTGCCGTATCTAAGATGTGTCAACGTGCGAGCGAGGGGGACGTTGTTGAGTGAGAGGGTCATGGGCGAGAGTGGGGGCCATCGGAGCGCTATCACCCGCGTGAGTGCCAGCAATCGGTGGAGGACGCGACCCCGAGAACAAAGGGAGACCCAGTGTGGACTCCTGTAAATCGCCAAGAACAAGAGCAGAACCAGCGATTGTTTCACTGAACACTGGATCAATAGACAATGGACAATGGACAATGGACAATGGATAATGGACAATAGGTGCAGGAGGAGGCCATTCGGCCCTTCGAGCCAGCACCACCATTCAATGTGATCATGGCTGATCATTCTCAATCAGTACCCCGTTCCTGCCTTCTCCCCATACCCCCTGACTCCGCTATCTTTAAGAGCTCTATCTAGCTCTCTCTTGAATGCATTCAGAGAATTGGCCTCCACTGCCTTCTGAGGCAGAGAATTCCAACAGCATCTGATATTTCGCTTGGGTGGTATGAACATTGACTTCTCCAACTTCAAGTAACCCTTGCTTTCCCTCCCTCTCCGACCCTCCCCAACCTAGTTCTCCGACCAGTTTCACTGTCCTCGTGATTAGCTTTACTGATTGTATTCCTCTTTGTCATCTTCCCCTCAGCCAACAAAGAACAATTCCACATTTCCTTGACCATCGTCTGCTTTGATCTCTCGTTTTCACACCTAACCCTTCCATATCACTGTGTCTCCCTCCCCTGACTCTCAGACTGAAGAAGGTCCTCGACCCGAAACGTCACCCATTCCTTCTCTCCACAGATGCTGCCTGACCCGCTGAGTTACTCCAGCACTCTGTGAAACATCACCTATCCGTGTTCTCCAGAGATGCTGCCTGACCCGCTGAGTTACTCCAGCACTCTGTGTCTATCTTCGAAGAAAGAATGAAAGCATTTGTAGGGTCTGATAATAGGAGAAAGCACTTCTGACGGATAAACACTGGCACAGAAACCATGCCTCAAATGGCCTTTTCCTGTCAGTTACAGCTACATAATTAATAGATAATTTGATAATACAGCACCCCACATCGTGTCAATATATGCGGCTAATCTTATTGATGGATCCCTTCTGAAAGAGATGCAGGAATTGTTTACATTTACAGAAGCAGATCAATAAGTAAATCAGTGGAACAGGATTGAATGGAGTCAGTTACGTGTTCCGTGCATCTCACCAGCGTAAGATCTTCCAGTCAATAAAGAAAGACTCAAGGCGTGTGTGGTAGACCGTTACAGAGTGCCTTTCCAACACAAACCTCAGGTCCACTGGAACAACAAAGCACCTAATGTGAACACATGCAAGTATTGGAACTTCATTAAGAGAAATCCTAACTTCAAATGATCAGCAGCATTGATTTCAAATTAGACAATAGACAATAGACAATGGGTGCAGGAGTAGGCCATTCAGCCCTTCGAGCCAGCACCGCCATTCAATGCGATCATGGCTGATCACTCTCAATCAGTACCCCGTTCCTGCCTTCTCCCCATACCCCCTCACTCCGCTATCCTTAAGAGCTCTATCCAGCTCTCTCTTGAAAGCATCCAACGAACTGGCCTCCACTGCCTTCTGAGGCAGAGAATTCCACACCTTCACCACTCTCTGACTGAAAAAGTTCTTCCTCATCTGCGTTCTAAATGGCCTACCCCTTATTCTTAAACTGTGGCCCCTTGTTCTGTACTCCCCCAACATTGGGAACATGTTTCCTGCCTCTAATGTGTCCAATCCCCTAATTATCTTATATGTTTCAATAAGATCCCCCCTCATCCTTCTTGAATTGATTCAATTCTGACTACAACGTCCTCATCGGGAGTCACTTAGACCAATTTTGAAAGTAGATGAGTCAATTAGGAAGAATAATTCAATTTGCAACTCACTTTCTCAAAAAGCAAGCAATGTAAATCAAAGGCATTCACTTTTACAATCGAGATACCGTGAGGCCAATGGACACTGCTCTTAATCTCCCGTTAATTCAATTTGATGTTTTTAGTTTAGTTTAGGGACACAGCGCGGAAAAAGGCCCTTTGGCCCACTGAGTCCACACCGACCAGCGATCCCTGCACACTAACACTATCCCACACCCACCAGGGGGAATTCACATTTCTGCCAAGCCAATTAACCTGCAAACCTGCACGTCTTTGGAGTCTGGGAAGAAACCGGAGCACCCGGAGAAAACCCACACAGGTCACGGGGAAAACGTGCAAACTCCGTACGGACAGCACCCGTAGTCGGGATGGAACCCGGGTCTCCGGCGCTGTGAGGCAGCAACTCTACCGCTGCGCCACCGTGCTGCCAAAACTGTGGAGCAGTTTTAGGCCCCATATCTGAGGAAGGATGTGCTGGCTCTGGAGAGGGTCCAGAGGAGGTTTACAAGAACGATCCCAGGAATGAGTGGGTTAACATATGATGAGCGTTTGTGGGCACTGGGCCTGTACTCGCTGGAGTTTAGAAGGATGAGGGGGGACTTCATTGAAACGTACAGAATAGTGAGCGGCCTGGATAGAGTGGATGTGGAGAGGATGTTTCCACTAGTGGGAGAGTCTAGGACCAGAGGGCACAGCCTCAGAATTAAAGGACGTTCCTTTAGGAAGGAGATGAGGAGGAATTTCTTTAGTCAGAGGGTGGGGAATCTGTGGAATTCATTGCCACAGACGGCTGTGGAGGCCAAGTCAGTGGATATTTTTAAGACAGAGATAGATAGATTCTTGATTAGTGCGGGTGTCAGAGGTTATGGGGCGAAGGCAGGAGAATGGGGTTAGGAGGGAGAGATAGATCAGCCGTGATTAAATGGCAGAGTAGACTTGATGGGCCGAAGGGCATAATTCTGGTCATATCACTTATGAACATGAACTAATGACTAGATATTTTTAAATGCATTGAATGATGGTGAGTTCTTTTTGATTCCTGTGTTACCTCATGCATTAAAATAGACACCAGAGAGGGCCTCGAACTTCCAAAGAACTCTTTACTTTCCAATTCAAAAGATTCTTAATCCTCAAATTAATGTCGCACAGCTCACTAAAGTTGGCCACCGTTCCGTTTTTTATCTTGAATTGAATAACTGCTTTCAGAATAAGATTAATTTCGTTTTAGTGTGTAGGAAAGAACTGCAGATGCTGGTTTAAACCAAAGATGGACACAAAATGCTGGAGTAACTCAGCAGGTCAGGCAGCATCTGTGGAGAACATGGATAGGTGACGTTTCACAGAGTGCTGGAGTAACTCAGCGGGTCAGGCAGCATCTGTGGAGAACATGGATAGGTGACGTTTCACAGAGTGCTGGAGTAACTCAGCGGGTCAGGCAGCATCAGGCAGCTGAGTTACTCCAGCACTCTGTGAAACGTCACCTATCCATGTTCTCCACAGATGCTGCCTGACCTGCTGAGTTACTCCACCATTTTGTGTCTACCTTACATCCACGCATGGTGTACCTGCCCTAACCAGCATCAGTGGTGCCAAAGTAGAAATGGTTGAGAGCTTCAGGTTCCTTGGTGTTAATATTTAGATTTTAGATTTAGAGATACAGCGCGGAAACGGGCCCTTTCGGCCCACCGGGTCCGCGCCGACCAGCGATCCCCGCACACTAACACTATCCTACACACACTAGGGACAATTTTTACATTTACACCCAGCCAATTAACCTACAAACCTGCACGTCTTTGGAGTGTGGGAGGAAACCGGAGCACCCGGAGAAAACCCACGTAGGTCACGGGGAGAACGTACAAACTCCGTACAGACGGTGCCCGTAGTCGGGATGGAACCCGGGTCTCCGGCGCTGCATTCGCTGTAAGGCAGCAACTCTACCGCTGCGCCACCGTGACCGCCCTAATATCACCAGTGATCTGTTGTGGGCCAACCACGGTGATGCAGCGCACAAGAAGGCACCAACGCCTCTTCTTCACAGGAGACTGAGGAAACTGGCACGTCTCCAGTGACTCTTACAAACCTCTACAGATGCACCACAGAGAGCAGACTGTCACGATGCATCACAGCGTGGTTTGGGAACAGCTCTGCCCAAGACCGCAAGAAATCGCAAAGAGTTGTGGGTGTAGCCCAGCCCATCACACACACCACACTCCCCACCATTGTAGATGTAGCCCAGCCCATCACACACACCACACTCCCCACCATTGTAGATGTAGCCCAGCCCATCACACACACCACACTCCCCACCATTGTAGATGTAGCCCAGCCCATCACACACACCACACTCCCCACCATTGTAGATGTAGCCCAGCCCATCACACACACCATACTCCCCACCATTGTAGATGTAGCCCAGCCCATCACACACACCACACTCCCCACCATTGTAGATGTAGCCCAGCCCATCACACACACCACACTCCCCACCATTGTAGATGTAGCCCAGCCCATCACACACACCACACTCCCCACCATTGTAGATGTAGCCCAGCCCATCACACACACACCACACTCCCCACCATTCTACACTTCCATCAATGTCTACCTTGAAAATGATCTGACTCGCTCCATGCAGCTCTGAAATCATTCAGGTGAAGTCTGCATCACGCCATTACTTTTCAAACCTAGCCTTGCTTTATTTACGTTATTGGAGAAATTAAAGATGTGTGACTTGTAATTACTTCCATGAAAAATCTGTTCTTCCCGACACCTCGAATAAATTGATGCGTCATTATCCCCATGAGTAACAAAAGCTGATTTACCGTCGGGCAAAAAGAAAATCACACAACGTAGGAAATACTCATCCATGTTTCACTCTGAAACAATTGCAACCGTGATCTTGCTTACAACGGTTTCTAGACTCGCTCAGAGCGATCTACATGACGAACGATGCATTTCAAAATCACAGCCGTGCTAGTTTTTACAAGGTTGTCAGAGTCCTCAATTATTTACCAGCCGAAAGCAAATTGCTCCCATATTTACATGGCACAGTGGCGCAGCGGTAGAGTTGCTACCTTATTTACTGCCTCACATCGCCAGAGACCCGGCGTTCGATCCCGACTACGGGCGCTGTCTGTACGGAGTTTGCACGTTCTCCCCTTCATCTTAGAACATTTTCCCAGGGTGCAAAAATACTAATACTAGAATTAAGGAATGATTCTTATCGAAACGTATAAAATTATTAAGGGGTTGGACACATTAGAGGCAGGAAACATGTTCCCAATGTTGGGGGAGTCCAGAACCAGGGGCCACAGTTTAAGAATAAGGGGTAGGCCATTTAGAACGGAGATGAGGAAAAACATTTTTCAGTCAGAGAGTTGTGAATCTGTGGAATTCTCTGCCTCAGAAGGCAGTGGAGGCCAATTCTCTGAATACATTCAAGAGAGAGCAATATAGAGCTCTTAAGGATAGCGGAGTCAGGGGGTATGGGGAGAAGGCAGGAACGGGGTACTGATTGAGAATGATCAGCCATGATCACATTGAATGGTGGAGCTGGCTCGAAGGGCCGAATGGCCTCCTCCTGCACCTATTGTCTACTGTCTATAATGCGTTTATTGGGCAAGTATGTGCACATACAAGGAATGTGCCTTGGTGCTCCGCTCACAAGTAACAACACGAACATACAGTAAACAATTAAGAATAAAGCATAAAACATTAAAACATTAAGAATACAATATTACGTTTTAAACATGTGGGTGAAATAAACCAGAGCAAAAAGAGACTCCAGATTTTGGTTATTGAGTAGAGCTACCACTCGTGGAATAAAGCTGTGTTTATGTACGGCTGTGGCTGCTTTGACAGTCCGGAGTCGCCTTCCAGAGGGAAGTGCTTCAAAGAGTTTGTGGCCAGGGTGAGAGGGGTCAGAGGTGATCTTGCCCGCTCGCTTCCTGGCCCTTGCAGTGTACAGTTCGTCAATGGGGGGAAGGTTGCAGCCAACAACCTTCTCAGCTGTGCGAACGACCTCCGGATGTGGTGCTTGGTGGCTGAGCCAAACCAGACCATGATGGAGAAGGTGAGGACGGACTCTACGAAGGCAGTGTAAGTAGTGATAGCTGCAAGGCAGCGTGTTCCAGGCACAGACCACCCATATGTGTAAAACATTTGTCCTGTTCTTCTCCAATGAACGTTCCCCCTCACGTTCTAGCTATGCCCTCTAGTGTTGGACACTTCCACCCTGGGCTCTGACTGTCTAACCTGTCTATCCCTCTCCTCATTTTTATATACTTCTATCAAGTCTCCCCTCAACCTCCGTTGTTCCAGAGAAACCCATGTCCAACCCCTCCCTGCAGCTGAAACTCTAATCCAGGCAGCGTTCTGGAAAGCCTCCTCTCACCATCTCCAAAGCCTCCACATCCTTCCTGTGATGGGGGGACCAGAACATCACGCAACGCTCCAAATGTGCTCCTAACTAAAGTCCTTCTTCTTCTTGCGCGTGGCGGGCACAGCCTAAAGTTGTAGGCCGAGGGTGGACATCCAGGCCGGGGCAGCAGCAGGTGCTGGGTGGATGGGCTTGATGCCACCAGGGGAAAGCCTCAGTGGGCGGTCATTTACGAGGGATGTTCTGGTCTGGATATCTGCAGTCGCAAGCAGGGTTGTCTGACTGTCTTAAAAGTACCATTAGCAAATTTGCAGATGATACAAAGCTGGGTGGCAGTGTGAACTGTGAGGAAGATGCTATGAGGTTGCAGGGTGACTTGGACAGGTTGTGTGAGTGGGCGGATGCATGGCAGATGCAGTTTAATGTGGATAAGTGTGAGGGTATCCACGTTGGTGGTAAGAATAGGAAGGCAGAGTATTATCTGAATGGTGTCAAGTTAGGAAAAGAGGAAGTACAACGAGATCTGGGTGTCCTAGTGCATCAGTCACTGAAAGGAAGCATGCAGGTACAGCAGGCAGTGAAGAAAGCCAATGGAATGATGGCCCTCATAACAAGAGGAGTTGAGTATAGGAGCAAAGAGGTCCTTTTGCAGTTGTACAGGGCCCTAGTGAGACCGCACCTGGAGTACTGTGTGCAGTTCTGTTCTCCAAATTTGAGGAAGGATATTCTTGCTATTGAGGGCGTGCAACGAAGGTTTACTAGGTTAATTCCCGGAATGGCGGGACTGTCATATGTTGAAAGACTGGAGCGACTAGGCTTATATACACTGGAATTTAGAAGGATGAGAGGGGATCTTATCGAAACATATAAGATTATTAAGGGGTTGGACACGTTAGAGGCAGGAAACATGTTCCCAATGTTGGGGGAGTCCAGAACCAGGGGCCACAGTTTAAGAATAAGGGGTAGGCCATTTAGAACGGAGATGAGAAGAAACTTTTTCAGTCAGAGAGTTGTGAATCTGTGGAATTCTCTGCCTCAGAAGGCAGTGGAGGCCAATTCTCTGAATGCATTCAAGAGAGAGTTAGATAGAGCTCTTAAGGATAGCGGAGTCAGGGGGTATGGGGAGAAGGCAGGAACGGGGTACTGATTGAGAATGATCAGCCATGATCACTGAATGGCGGTGCTGGCTCGAAGGGCCAAATGGCCTCCTCCTGCACCTATTGTCTATTGTCTATTGTGCAGGTGATGGGCTGTTCTTGCATGGAGGGTGGAGATCCTGTTCAGGGTCGGCCATTGCTGGCGATGGAGATCCAATCCGGGTGGTTTCACTGTGGGGTCTGTGATCACCTCTCTGTTGTTGGTGTTGGCATCTTTCCAGGCTCTGGGCCGCTCAGTCTCGGGGTCAAAGTCTTCCTGGGATTTGGCTGAAGACCAGAAGGGTTTGCGGGACTTCAGGCCCATGTTGGGCAGATTGTTCACGTCGGCGTGGATGGGAAGGTCAGGGTCAGGGTCGATGGTGCACCACTCTAACTAAAGAACTATAAAGCTCCAGTACAGACTTCAGTTTTGCACTGTTATTGATCTGGTTACCGTGTATTATTGATTATCGGTATATTGTTACACCGATTATTGTGTATTTATTCGTGTGTTATTGCATTTACAGCCCTGTTAAGCTACTATAGACAATAGGCAATAGACAATAGGTGCAGGAGGAGGCCATTCGGCCCTTCGGCCCTTCGAGCCAGCACCGCCATTCAATGTGATCATGGCTGATCATTCTCAATCAGTACCCCGTTCCTGCCTTCTTCCCATACCCCCTGACGCCGCTATCCTTAAGAGCTCTATCTAGCTCTCTCTTGAATGCAGTCGGAGAATTGGCCCCCACTGCCTTCTGAGGCAGAGAATTCCTCAAGTAAGAGAATTACTGCAAGTAAGAAATTCATTGTTCTGTTGCTAATACAAAGTCATGGTCATAGATTCACACAAAGGCAGGAACGGGGTACTGATTGAGAATAATCAGCCATGATCACATTGAATGGTGGTGCTGGCTCGAAGGGCCGAATGGCCTCCTCCTGCACCTATTGTCTATTGTAAACCAGCATCTGCAGTTCCTTCCAACAAACCATGACCTAAGTTTTAGTTTCTGCTTATTTGCTCTCTCGATCATCCTCAATAAGTTCACTTCATAAATGATGGTGTCCCAGAATTTGTTCCGAAAGACTGGATCTATCATGCTTAATTGTAAACGTAAAATAATAATACTTCATGATATGGACTCACTCAGTAATGAGCATTGGTAGAGGTTAATTAGCTTTAATGTCTGCATCCATTAGTGATGTCTCCTTTAAATGGACCCAAATCTTATTACATTGTTTTGATTGTTATATCGCAGTCAGTCAGTCTCTACTTTTGCATGATCATCGTCGAATCTACAAATCTCTTTCATATTAAAAATAAAAAATGAGTTTAATTGCATTGCGACTGTATCATCTCCTAAAATACACTAACGACTCTAGACCTTCTTGACGAACATTAAGGGCATATAATGTGAAAAAGCGTAGATGCTGGATGCATTTAGCGAGCTATATTACAAGTGAGTGATGTCAGTGGATGCAAACACGATAAATCTCATTAATTTAATGATGAAAAAGAAAACACAGATAAAACATTTGCATTCTGCAGTCGATTCTGGAAGTGAAAATGTCGTTGCCGTTAGTTTAGGAAGTTAAATGCTTTGGAAATTTATTGCGTGAAGCAAAATCTGCTGAAAGAAAATCCCACTCTGTGGAACTGATGCGCTCCAATGCTGAGAACTACTCGATATTCTGCACTCTGTATCTTACCCTTTGCTCTGCCTATTGTACTTGACTTTGACCTGATTGTATTTATGTACAGTATCACATAAACTGCGTCGGAAAGAACTGCAGGTGCTGGTTTAAACCGAAGGCAGACACAAAATGCGTGAGTAACTCAGCGGGTCAGGCAACATCTGTGGAGAACATGGATAGGTGACGTTTCACAGAGTGCTGGAGTAACTCAGCGGGTCAGGCAGCATCTGTGGAGAACATGGATAGGTGACGTTTCACAGAGTGCTGGAGTAACTCAGCAGGACAGGCAGCATCTCTGGAGAGAAAGAATGGGTGACGTTTCGGGTCGAAACCCTTCTTCAGACTGATCTAAACTGTATTACATAAAATGTTTGATTAGTTTAGTTTAGGTTAGATTAGCTGAGTTTAGTATAGTTTAGTTAAGTTCAGTTTTGTTCAATTTATTGTCAGGTGTACCGAGGTACAGTGAAAAGCTTTTGTTGCGTGCTAACCAGTCAGCGGAAAGACAATACGTGATTACAATCGAGCCATTTACAGTGTACAGATATAGGATAAAGGAAATATCATAAATACCGTTTAGTGCAAGGTAAAGCGAGCAAAGACCGATCAAGGATATTCCGAGGGTCTCCAATGAGGTAGATAGTAGTTCAGCACTGCTCTCTGGTTGTGGTAGGATGGTTCAGTAGCCTGATAACAGCCGGGAAGAAACTGTCCCTGAATCTGGAGGTGTGCGTTTTCACACTTCTGTACCTCTTGCCCGATGGGAGAGGGGAGAAGAGGGAGTGGCCGGGGTGAGACTGGTCCATGATTATGCTGCTGGCCTTGCCGAGGCAGCGTGAGGTGTAGATGGAGTCGATGGAAGGGAGAAACTCTCCTATTTGAGCCACTGTGACACCAACTTATTTCTTTACTGATCTCAGCAAAGTGCTGCTCAGAGGAGGAGAGTGTAGTTTTGACCATCATTAATACTAGATGTTGGTAAATTCAAGTTTCATTATATGTTTCACTAAATTATATTCATATTTTCATACATCCTAATGAAGAGTAATGGTATCCCCAGTGTGGAAACATCAAAGACTAAATGGCACAAAGGGCCCAGCGGTAGATTTGCTGCCTCACAGCGCCAGAGACCCGGGTTCCATCCCGACTACGGGCGCTGCCTGTACGGAGTTTGTACGTTCTCCCCGTGACCTGCGTGGGTTTTCTCCGGGTGCTCCGGTTTCCTCCCGCACTCCAAAGACGTGCAGGTTTGTAGGCTAGCATGGTGAGGTCGCATTTCGAGTATTGAATTCAGTCCTGGGCATCATGTTTACAGGAAAGATGTTGTCAAGCTGGAAAAGGTACATGAAACATTTACGAGGATGTTGCCAGGACCTGAGGGCCTGAGCTACAGGGTGAGGTGAGTGAGCTGGGACTCTATTCCTTGGATCGCAGGAGAATGAGGTGAGAATGAGGTCATATATATACAGCCGGAAACAGGCCTTTTCAGCCCACCAAGTCCGTGCCGCCCAGTGATCCCCACACATTAACACTATCCTACACCCACTAGGGACAATTTTTACATTTACCCAGCCAATTAACCTACATACCTGTACGTCTTTGGAGTGTGGGAGGAAACCGAAGATCTCGGAGAAAACCCACGCAGGTCACGGGGAGAACGTACAAACTCCTTACAGTGCAGCACCCGTAGTCAGGATCGAACCTGAGTCTCCGGCGCTGCATTCGCTGTAAAGCAGCAACTCTACCGCTGCGCCACCGTGCCGCGCTTATAAAATCATGAGGAATAGATTGTGTTAAAGCATACAGTCTTTTACCCAGAGTGGATGAATTGAGGTCCAGAGGACATAGGCTTAAGGTGAAAGGGAAAAGATTTAAAGAGGAATCGAGCCAAAAAGTCACCTATCCATGTTCTCCACAGATGCTGCCTGACCCGCTGAGTTACTCCAGCACTCTGTGAAACGTCACCTATCCATGTTCTCCAGAGATGCTGCCTGACCCGCTGAGTTACTCCAGCACTCTGTGAAACGTTACCTATCCATGTTCTCCACAGATGCTGCCTGACCCGCTGAGTTAGTCCACCACTCTGTGTCGATCCTGTGCTGTGCTGTTCAGTGCTCGTTGTGTCAGTCACAGCGAACAGCCACATGCAGGGACAATTGAAAATATTACCGGCGAATAATTTTTTATAATGACATTTTATTTCAATCAAATTTCCATACGGTCACTGCAAATATTTCCAGGTTTATACTTCTCAGAAAGAAAGACTTTCAGTTTTGTTGTTACTTCAGGACATTTCCAAACATAATTGAAGTGCTGTTGAGTTGTAGTTAGTCATACAGTCGGAGAGTCATAGAGTGATACAGTGTGGAAACAGGCCCTTCGGCCCATCTTGCCCACAGTCCAACAATGTCCTAGCTACACTAGTCCCACCTGTCCGCGTTTGGTCCATATCCCTCCAAACCTGTCCTATCCATGTACCTGTCCAACTGTTTCTTAAACGATGGGATAGTCCCAGCCTCAACTATCTCCTCTGGCAGCTCGTTCCATACACCCACCACCCTCTGTGTGAAAAAGTTACCCCTCGGATTCTTATTAAATCTTTCCCCCTTCACCTTGAACCTATGTCCTCTGGTCCTCGATTCCCCTACTCTGGGCAAGAGACTTTGTGCATCTACCCGATCTATTCCTCTCATGATTTTCTACACCTCTATAAGATCACCCCTCATCCTCCTGCGCTCCATGGAATAGAGACCCAGCCTGCTCAACCTCTCCCTGTAGCTCACACCCTCTAATCCGGGCAACATCCTTATTAGTGGTGACTTTTTGAAGTCAATTTGCAGGAAACCAATTTACATGATCAGCTATGTTTTAAACCGGAAAACTCGCAGTGTTGGTTGGGCGATTAAATATTTATCAGGGGACCAAGGACAACTCTCTAGCTCTTGAGTGAAGTATTACCATGGGATCTTTCTACAGAAAGCATTTTATCGGGATGCATCACAGCTCGGTTTGGGAACAGCTCCATCCAAGACCGCAAGAAATCGCAGAGAATTGTGTACGCAGCCCAGACCATCACACAAACCAACCTCCCTTCCATTGACTCCATCTACACCTCATGCTGCCTCGGCAAGGACAGCAGCATAAACAAGGACCAGTCTCACCCCGGCCACTCCCTCTTCTCCCCTCTCCCATCGGGCAAGAGGTACAGAAGTGTGAAATCGCACACCTCCAGATTCAGGGACAGTTTCTTCCCGGCTGTTATCAGGCAACTGAACCATCCTACCACAACCAGAGAGCAGTGCTGAACTACTATCCACCTCATTGGTGACCCTCGGACTATCCTTGATCGGACTTTGCTGACTTTACCTTGCACTAAACGTTATTCCCTTGTCAAGTATCTATACACTGTAAACAAGTCATGCATTCATGTAATCATGTATTGTCTTTCCGCTGACTGGTTAGCATGCAACAAAAGCTTTTCACTGTTCTTTGTGAAATTCTCTGCCACAGAGGGCAGTGGAGGCCAATTCACTGGATGAATTTAAAAGAGAGTTAGATAGAACTCTAGGGGCTAGCGGAATCAAGGGATATGGGGGGAAGGCAGGCACGGGTTACTGATTGTGGATGATCAGCCATGATCACAGTGAATGGCGGTGCTAGCTCGAAGGGCCAAATGGCCTCCTCCTGCACCTATTGTCTATGTTTCCCTCGGTACACGTAACAATAAACTAAACTGAAACTGTATCTCTGAACTAAACATTAAGTCTGAAGAAGGGATACCCTAGGTATGCAAAAATAAAAATATCACTGTGGCTTGTTACATGTGACAATGATGTATCATTCATTCATTCATTCATTCATTCTGTTCCTGTCAAAAGCTCTGCTACAAAGTAATGGGCGGTCACGGTTGTGCAGTGGTAGAGTTGCCGCCTTACAGCAAATGCAGCGCCGGAGACCCGGGTTCCATCCCGACTACGGGCGCTGTCTGTACGTAGTTTGTACGTTCTCCCCGTGACCTGCGTGGGTTTTCTCCGAGATCTTCGGTTTCCTCCCACACTCCAAAGACGTGCAGGTTTGTAGGTTAATTGGCTTGGTGTAAATGTAAAAAATGATCCCTAGTGTGTGTAGGATAGTGTTAGTGTACGGGGATCGCTGGGCGGCGCGGACACGGTGGGGCGAAAGGGCCTGTTTCCACGCTGTATCTCTAAACTAAACTCAACAAAAAAAATAGGATTTGGTTGTCACAAATCATAGCTGGCTAATTAGACAGACTTGTAAGCTGCAATCCATCCATATCCAGCTGCTGCCCCAGATGTTTAGTTCAGTAAGAAATCAGTCAGAGGCCTGAGGGCTGGTGTGGTCTGGTACTGTGTCACACTGACACGGATAATTTAATAGCCATAATCACTTCTGTAAGACGAGATGACACAATATAATTGCTTCCGAGACAAAAATATTAGCCCTCCAGGGCAGGGACATTTGTCTAGAGTCAATAAATAATCCAATCTCGACGTTACAAAATGAGTAGGACGAATCTGCAGAGGCTGGTTTACAGCAAAGGTAGATACAAAATGCTGGAGTAACTCAGCGGGTCAGGCAGCATCTGTGGAGAACATGGATAGGTGACGTTTCACAGAGTGCTGGAGTAACTCAGCGAGTCAGGCAGCATCTCTGGAGAGAAGGAATGGGTGACGTTTCGGGGCGAGACCCTTCTTCAGACTGAGGAAGAAGAGATCCTTCTTCAGTATAAAGAAGGGTCTCGTCCCGAACGTCACCCATTCCTTCTCTCCAGAGATGCTGCCGGACTCAATGAGTTATTCCAGTATTTTGAGTCTACCTTTGAATTAAACCAACCCATTTCAGCTTCCTTAATCATCATTGCCACTAATATTTGACCAGAAATGTCACCATGGTCAGTTCGGCTCAATTCAATACCGAGGTACAGTGAAAAGCTTGTGTTGCGCGCTAACCAGTCAGCGGAAAGACAACACATGATTACAATCGAGCCGTCCACAGTGTACAGATACTTGATAAGGGAATAACGTTTAGTGCAAGGTAAAGCCAGCAAAGTCCGATCAAGGATAGTCCGAGGGTCACCAATGAGGTAGATAGTAGTTCAGCACTGCTCTCTGGTTGTGGTAGGATGGTTCAGTTGCCTGATAACAGCCGGGAAGAAACTGTCCCTGAATCTGGAGGTGTGCGTTTTCACACTTCTGTACCTCTTGCCCGATGGGAGAGGGGAGAAGAGGGAGTGGCCGGGGTGAGACTGGACCTTGATTATGCTGCTGGCCTTGCCGAGGCAGCGTGAGGTGTAGATGGAGTCAATGGCACGTGTTCCATTAACTCGGTCTCTTTTACAAACGTTTAACTTCATCTTGCACTGTCAGTCAGTCTTGTCACTCATTTCCTCCTGTCACCATGTGCATGAAATGCATATGGGAACGTGGCCATCATTTAATCTTCTTTCATTACCACTGCCACCAATATTTGACCAGAAATGGATAGGTGGATTTATTAAATTGTGCATTTATATCTTCATTGTTTCAAATCAATTTGCAGTTTTATAGTAAGGAATGAACTGCAGATGCTGGTTTAAACCGAAGACAGACACAAAATGATGGAGTAACTCAGCGGGTCAGGCAGCATCTGTGCAGAGAAAGAAGGATGAAATGATGGATACCTTCAAGGAGGATGAAATGATGGCTGTGCTCCCTTATGCACTGCATGCACACGCTGTCGGGAGGAAATGAGTGGCAGGTCTGACTGACTGACAGTGCAAGGTGAAGTTAAACGTTTGTACAAGAGACCGGAGACAATAGAACGCACCTTAGTGAAAATATATCAGACTTTCCGGAAGAACAGCGCAACACGCAGGTTGTGTGATCATTCTGTCACCTGCTCCTAGAGAAAAGAAGAAATCACATAGAACGAAAGGCAACTCTAGGGTCTTTCTGTCTACACTGCCTTCAATCACCAGATTGATTCCTGGGATGGCAGGACTTTCATATGAAGAAAGACTGGATAGACTCGGCTTGTACTCGCTGGAATTTAGAAGATTGAGGGGGGATCTTATAGAAACGTACAAAATTCTTAAGGGTTTGGACAGGCTAGATGCGGGAAGATTGTTGGGAAGTCCAGAACAAGGGGTCACAGTTTAAGGATAAGGGGAAGTCTTTTAGGACCGAGATGAGAAAGTTTTTTTTCACACAGAAAGTGGTGAATCTGTGGAATTCTCTGCTACAGAGGGTAGTTGAGGCCAGTTCATTGGCTATATTTAAGAGGGAGTTAGATGTGGCCCTTGTGGCTAAAGGGATCAGGGGGTATGGAGAGAAGGCAGGTACGGGATACTGAGTTGGATGATCAGCCATGATCATATTGAATGGCGGTGCGTACAGGCTCGAAGGGCCGAATGGCCTACTCCTGCACCTATTTTCTATGTTTCTATCACACTTTACCCAAGCAGGTTTACATATCAAGATTCAAGTTTCAAGATTCACGATTCAAGATCATTTTTTTTGTCACATGTACCATTTAAGGTACAGTGAGATTTATAGACAATTAGACAATAGGTGCTGGAGGAGGCCATTCAGCCCCTCGAGCCAGCACCGCCATTCAATGTGATCATGGCTGATCATTCTCAATCAGTACCCCGTTCCTGCCTTCTCCCCATACCCCCTGACTCCGCTATCATTAACTCTATCTAGCCCTCTCTCTTGAATGCATTCAGAGAATTGGCCTCCACTGCCTTCTTGAGTGACCGTACATCCACACTAAGTGAAAAGCAACAAGACACACAGCCACATGAAATAAAATTTCACATGAACATCCACCCCAGCGGATTCCACATTCCTCACTGCGATAGAAGGTAATAAAGTTCAATCACCTTCCTCTTTGTTCACCCGCGGTCGGGGCTGTTCAACCGTCCGCAGTCGGGGCGATCAAAGCCCCCGCCAGCCGACAGTATCAAACACTGACCATAGAACGGTACAGCACAGGAACAGGCCCTTCAGCCCACAATGTCTGTGACGAACATAATACCAAGTCACCAACCTCGCTCGTCCTCTCTGTCTGTACATGAGACATACCCCTCCATTTCCAGCGGCCCACTCCCCCCCCAAACCTCGACCCACTCTCACACCTCAGAGGAGGTAGTTGAGGCAGGGACTATCCCAACGTTTAAAAAACATTTAGACAGGTACATTGATTGTACAGGTTTAGAGGGATAGGGGCCAAATGCAGGCAGGTGGGACTCTATTGTAGCTGGGGCATGTTGGCCGGTGTGGGCATGTTGGGCCGAAGGGCCTGTTTCCACGCTGTATCACTCTATGACTCTCTATAAGTTACTCCAGCACTTTGTGTCAATTGCATTTACCCTCAGGCCGGGTTGCCAACTGTCCTGTATTAGATGGGACATTCTGTATTTTGGGCTAAATTGCTTTGTCCTGTTCGGGACTGCCCTTGTCCCGCATTAGGCCCGGGGGCGCTGTAGGCCCGGATAGTGTAGGCCCGGATAATGTAGGTCCAGACAGTGTAGGTCCAGACAGTGTAGGTCCAGACAGTGTAGGTCCGGATAGTGTAGGTCCAGACAGTGTAGGCCCGGACACTGTCGGTCCAGACATTGTTGGCCCGGACAGTGTAGGCCCGGATAGTGTAGGCCCGGACAGTGTAGGCCTGGACAGTGTAGGCCTGGACAGTGTAGGCCTGGATAGTGTAGGTCTGGACAGTGTAGGCCCGGACAGTGTAGGCACGGACACGGTAGGCCTGGATAGTGTAGGCCCGGACAGTGTAGGCACGGACACTGTAGGCCTGGACAGTGTAGGCCTGGACAGTGTAGGCCTGGAGGCCCAGACAGTGTAGGCCCGGAGGCCCGGGCACCGCCGAGTGGAGGTTGCGTAGCAACCTGCCTCCCGGCCCGGGCGGCCGCCATTGGTGGAGCGGGAGCACGTGGCCGCTGGCTGGGTGAGGTCACGTGGGGCGCGGGGTGGTGACGTCACCTTGTCCCGTATTTGGGAGTGAGATAGTTGGCAACCCCTACCCGCAAGATACTGTTTGGATCACAGAAGGGCAGGGGTCCAAGAAAGCTTAATTTTAATAGAGAGAAAAATAAATGTTTTTGGATCAGTTGGAATCCTGAGATGTTTACAGAGTGCAAGTACTGGAGGAGGATAATTAAAGTCTTTCCTTGTTTGTTGAAAGATTGGAGCTCGAGTGTAAACAAAACCACAGTGTTCGCTCATGGCTTTGGCTTTGATTTCCTTCAACACATTGGACCTCAAGCTTCAGATAGACATCTGGCCCCACTCAGCTGTTCCATTATTCTTAGGGTTGCCAACTGTCCCGTATTAGCCGAGACATCCCGTATTTTGGGCTAAATTGGTTTGCCCCATACGGGAACGCCCTTTGCCCCTTATTAGGCCCGGGGGGGCGCTGTAGGCCCGGACACTGTTGGCCCAGACACTGTAGGCCCGGACACTGTAGGCCCTGACACTGTGGGCCCACACACTGTAGGCCCAGATGGTGTTGTCCCGGTCACTGTAGGCCCGGACACTATAGGCCTGGACACTGTAAGCCCAGACACTGTAGGCCCTGACACTGTAGGCCCGGACACTGTAGGCCCAGACACTGTAGGCCCGGACACTGTAGGCCCGGACACTGTAGGCCCGGACACTGTAGGCCCTGACACTGTAGGCCCTTCACTGTAGGCCCGGATACTCTAGGCCCGGACACTGTAGGTCCAGACATTGTAGGCCCGGACACTGTAGGCCCGGACACTGTAGGCCCAGACACTGTAGGCCCGGACACTGTAGGCCCGGACACTGTAGGCCCGGACACTGTAGGCCCGGACACTGTAGGCCCGGACACTGTAGGCCCGGACACTGTAGGCCCGGACACTGTAGGCCCGGACACTGTAGGCCCGGACACTGTAGGCCCGGACACTGTAGGCCCGGACACTGTAGGCCCGGACACTGTAGGCCCGGACACTGTAGGCCTGGACACTGTAGGCCCGGACACTGTAGGCCTGGACACAGTAGCCCGGGGGCTGCTGTAGTCGCAGACACTGTAGGCCTGGAGACCCGGGCGCTGCCTAATGGAAGTTGCATAGCAACCCACCTCCCGGCCTGGGTGGCCGCCATTGGTGGAGCGGGAGCACGTTTCTGCTGGCTGGGTGAGATCACGTGGGGCGCGGGGCGGTGACGTCACCTTTTGTCCCTTATTTGGGACCGAGGAAGTTGGCAACCCTAATTACTCTAGAATCGTCTGTGGAGGACAAACACAACGCTAGAGGGGGAATATGCCACTGCGATCTGGCACTGATGACCCGTTTTACTTTGCAGCACCAGCTCGTTGTGCCAGAAGATTCAGTGGGCGAGATTATTTCTGTCCAAATCAATGCCTGGCCATGTTACTGGAGCCAGACCGTGTAATTAAGGACGCATTAAGCTGTGCAAGGCAAGGTTGGACCACGAAGAGCCTTTGGAAAAGCAACTGATTGGGGTTTGGCGAAGCTAATGGCAGTGCAGGGATCTAACCCACCACATCTCCTCGAGGCAATGAAAGGAAATATAATGCCTAGCTCTGCAAAACCTCACGGCCCAGAGAGAGTGGACATGGAGAGGATATCATATTTCCACCTCATATATCAGCACCTCATATTTCGCTTGGGCAGCTTACACCCCAGCGGTATGAATTTTGATTTCTCTAACTTCAAGTAACCCTTGCATTCCCTCTCTCTCTTCGTCATTCCTCCACCCTAGTTGTCGTACCAGATTCAAAGTTGTCTTGTTGAGTCTCATTGTCTGTAACTGGTTTTCACTTAGCCCACAGCTAACAATTGCGTGTTTCCTTTATCATCGTTAATTTTTTGCACATCTTTCATTCATTTGTTCCATATCTCTCTGCATCACCTTCGATATCTCTCGTTTCCTTCTCCCCTGACTCCCAGTCTGAAGAAAGGTCTCGACCCGAAACGTCACCTATCCATGTTTTCCACAGATGCTGGCTGACCCGCTGAGTTACTCCAGCACTTTGTGAAACGTCACCTATCCATGTTCTCCACAGATGCTGCCTGACCCACTGAGTTACTCCAGCACTCTGTGAAAATTGGTCGACAGACAGAAAGCAAAGAGTGGGGATAAATGGGTCCCTTTCAGAATGGCATGCAGTGACTAGTGGGGTACTGCAAGGCTCAGTGCTGGGACCACAGCTATTTACAATATACATTAATGAATTAAATGAAGGAATTAAAAGTAACATTAGCAAATTTGCAGATGACACAAAGCTGGGTGGCAGTGTGAACTGTGAGGAAGATGCTATGAGGTTGCAGGATGACTTGGACAGGTTGTGTGAGTGGGCGGATGCATGGCAGATGCAGTTTAATGTGGATAAGTGTGAGGTTATCCACTTTGGTGGTAAGAACAGGAAGGCAGAGTATTATCTGAATGGTGTCAAGTTAGGAAAAGGGGTCAGGTTAGGAAAAGTACAACGGGATCTGGGTGTCCTAGTGCATCAGTCAAGGAAGTGCAAGGAAACATGCAGGTACAGCAGGCAGTGAAGAAAGCCAATGGAATGTTGGCCTTCATAACAAGAGGAGTTGAGTATAGGAGCAAAGAGGTCCTTCTGCAGTTGTACAGGGCCCTAGTGAGACCGCACCTGGAGTACTGTGTGCAGTTTTGGTCTCCTAATTTGAGGAAGGACATTCTTGCTGTTGAGGGCGTGCAGCGTAGGTTCACTAGGTTAATTCCCGGGATGGCGGGACTGTCATATGTTGAAAGACTGGAGCCACTGGGCTTGTATACACTGGAATTTAGAAGGATGCGAGGGGAACTTGTAGAAACATATAAAATCATTAAGGGATTGGACACGCTAGAGGCAGGAAACATGTTTCTGATGTTGGGGGAGTCCAGAACCAGGGGCCACAGTTTAAGAAAAAGGGGTAGGCCATTTAGGACTGAGATGAGGAAAAACATTTTCACCATGAGAGTTGTGAATCTGTGGAATTCTCTGCCACAGAAGGCAGTGGAGGCCGATACACTAGAAGCATTCAAAAGAAAGTTACATTAGATAGAGCTCTTGGGGCTAGCGGATTCAAGGGATATGGGGAGAAGGCAGGCACGGGTTACTGATTGTGGATATTTATTCACAAAATGCTGGAGTAACTCAGCAGGTCAGGCAGCATCTCGGGAGAGAAGGAATGGGTGACGTTTTGGGTCAAGACCCTTCTTCAGACTGATGTCAGGGGGGCGAGACAAAGGAAGGATATAGGTGGAGACAGGAAGATAGAGGGAGAACTGGGAAGGAGGAGGGGAAGGGAGGGACAGGGGAACTATCTAAAGTTGGAGAAGTCGACGTTCATACCGCTGGGCTGCAAACTGCCCAGGCGAAATATGAGGTGCTGTTCCTCCAATTTCCAGTGGGCCTCACTATGGCACTGGAGGAGGCCCATGACAGAAAGGTCAGACTGGGAATGGGAGGGGGAGTTGAAGTGCTCGGCCACTGGGAGATCAGTTTGGTTAATGCGGACCGAGCGCAGGTGTTGAGCAAAGCAATCGCCGAGCCTGCGCTTGGTTTCGCAGATATAAATAAGGGATTGTAAATAATACTGATTGAGAATGATCAGCCATGATCACAAGGAATGGCGGTGCTGGCTTGAAGGGCCGAATGGCCTCCTCCTGCACCTATTGTCTATGTATATAGATATATATATCTATGTCTCTATGATCAAAAAACAGTTTTTGTTACGAAAGTTGTTCAATGCTTACTTATTTCCAAAGTCAAAAGAATCTCAGAGACACAGAATGCTCCCGTCAAGAAAGCTTGGCTGAGCTTCACTTGTTAATTGGCTTTTGCTTGCAACATCACGTATGTGTCTTAGCAGGTTATTAACGATTCAAAAGGGCAAAATTAATTGCAGGATACAGCTGCACCAGATTACTTTTCCTTAATTCCTCAGACTTGTTATGTTTGTAAGAAAACAAACAGGACAGAAATATTTACTGCATAAAAATTGGAAAGTTATTCATGAACATGTACTGGTTTTGGGCACCGTATCTGAGGAAGGATGTGCTGGCTCTGGAGAGGGTCCAGAGGAGGTTTACAAGAACGATCCCAGGAATGAGTGGGTTAACCTATGATGAGCGTTTGTGGGCACTGGGCCTGTACTCGCTGGAGTTTAGAAGGATGAGGGGGGACCTCATTGAAACGTACAGAATAGTGAGCGGCCTGGATAGAGTGGATGTGGAGAGGATGTTTCCACTAGTGGGAGAGTCTAGGACCAGAGGGCACAGCCTCAGAATTAAAGGGCATTCTTTTAGGAAGGAAATGAGGAGGAATTTCTTCAGTCAGAGGGTGGTGAATCTGTGGAATTCATTGCCACAGACGGCTGTGGAGGCCAAGTCAGTAGATATTTTATAATGGTCAATAGGTGCAGGAGTAGGCCATTCGACCCTTCCACTGGCTCTCCCTTGTCCATTTTCCTAGTTACATCCTCAAAAAATTCCGGACAGATTAAACAGACAGATTCTTGATCAGTGTGGGTGTCAGGGGTTATGGGGAGAAGGCAGGAGAATGGGGTTGAGGAGTGGGAGAGATAGATCAGCCATGGTTGTATGGCGGAGTAGACCTGATGGGCCGAATGGCCTAATTCAGTTCCTATCACTTATGACGTGATCATTTGTTTTTTTATTCATTGATATCTGTGATTCATTGATATCTGTGTGTCTGAAAGTGATTTAATCAATGCGGCTTGGATTAGAAAACATTTATTTTACAGAGTCACAGAGTTATACAGGCCTGGAAACAGGACAACATCGGCCCAACTAGCACATTCCAACCACTGATATTCCTGATATCCTCAGTGACTTTTACACTTGGCTTCAATGTCATCATCTAGAGTCTATTCATTGATAGACGCAGAGTGCCGCTGAGTTACTCCAGCACTCTGTGAAACGTCACCTATCCATATTCTCCACAGATGCTGCCTGACCCGCTGAGTTACTCCAGCACTCTGTGAAACGTCACCTATCCATGTTCTCCACAGATGCTGCCTGACCCGCTGAGTTACCCCAGCACTCTGTGAAACGTCACCTATCCATGTTCTCCACAGATGCTGCCTGACCCGCTGAGTAACGCTGAGTTTTGTGTCTGTCTTCGGTTTAAACCAGCATCTGCAGTTCTTTCCTACGTATTAAAATTTGGCCTCAATGGTTTCAAGTGGTTGTTTGTGTGTTGTTTTCCAATAAAACCTGCGACTTTCATTGTACATTTCCCAGAGTCGATACTGACAATTTATATTGAAGGGCAATATTTTTTTAAATTTCATTCTGTTTAATCTTCCTGCCAGTTCCCATAATGTTCTCCAGAACAGGTGACGAATGATTCGGTTTAAGAGTAGCTTAAGTTAAATGTTAACTGTCATTTTAATTTGCCAAACACTGTAGTGGGATGATTGTGAGGATTGGCGTACAGATCCTTCCACAGTCTATCTGCGACTCGTGTTGGAACAGAGGGACTGAATTACTTATCCCAATGAACAAGCACTGTTAAATTAACAGACTGTAAATTTCCCCACTGTGGGATGAATAAAGGAATATATTATTATTATTATATTAGACACTAGGCACTGTCTGAACCATTGACAATAGGCAACAGGTGCAGGAGGAGGCCATTCGGCCCTTCAAGCCACCACCGCCATTCAATGTGATCATGGCTGATCATTCTCAATCAGTACCCCGTTCCTGCCCTCTCCCCATACCCCCTGACTCCGCTATCTTTAAGAGCTCTATCTAGCTCTCTCTTGAAAACATCCAGAAAATTGGCCTCCACTGCCTTCACAACTCTCTGGGTGAAAATGTTTTTCCTCATCTCCGTTCTAAATGGCCTACCCCTTATTCTTAAACTGTGGCCCCTGGTTCTGAACTCCCCCAACATTGGGAACATGTTTCCTGCCTCTAACGTGTCCAACCCCTTAATAATCTTATACGTTTCAATAAGATCCCCTGTCATCCTTCTAAATTCCAGTGAATACAAGCCCAGTCGCTCCATTCTCCCGTCATATGACAGACCCGCCACTCCGGGAATTAACCTGGTGAACCTACGCTGCACTCCCTCAATAGCAAATGATAGGATGTGATATTGGGTCCAGTTTACCTCCCCTTTCCATTCCCACACTGACCTTTCTGTCCTGGGCCTCCTCCTTTGTCAGAGTGAAGCCACACATAATCTGGAGGAACAGCAGCTCATGTTCCACTTGGGTAGCGTACAACCGAGAGGTATCAACATCGAATTCTCCAATTTGATGTATCTACAAAACCCATTTCTTCCTCCTTCACCCCTCTTCCCTCTGCCCCACCTGGGCTCGTACCTATTTCTCCCTCCACCAGCACGGTGGCGCAGCGGTAGAGTTGCCGCCTTACCGCGAATGCAGCGCCGGAGACCCTGGTTCCATCCCGACTACGGGCACCGTCTGTACGGAGTTTGTACGTTCTCCCCGTGACCTGCGTGGGTTTTCTCCGGGTGCTCTGGTTTCCTCCCACACTCCAAAGACGTGCAGGTTTGTAGGTTAATTGGCTGGGCAAATGTAAAAATTGTCCCGAGTGTGTGTAGGATAGTGTTAGTGTGCGGGGATCGCTGGGCGGCGCGGACCCGGTGGGCCGAATGGCCTGTTTCCGTGCTGTTTCTCTAAATCTAAATCTAACAAAAAATCTAAAAAGATTCATAGTTCATAGATAGAACTAAACAGTTTCATCGTTCCCTCTACGAACTATGAATGTTCATTGATGGATTCTGAGAGTGACTGGGGATAGGAAAGACCTGTGAGAAATAGTCATGTTCCTGGGCATTCAGCCATGTGTGAGTCATTATTAGAATGCCTACCTCTGAAGAAAACCACATTCCAGCTCCATTAATAACCCTGTTTGCTGTTTCACCTCTTCAGCAGATCAAGGAAACAAAACTGTAAATTTTGTAAGGGAGGCTTTTCACGGGCAAAGTCATTATGGCCTTCTGAAATTATGAGATCCTGTCACGGAGGTCATAGAAAACATAAACAATAGGTGCGGGAGTCGGCCATTCGGCCCTACGAGCCCGCACCGCCATTCAATAGGGTGGCGCAGCGGTAGAGTTGCTGCCTTACAGCGAATGCAGCGCCGGAGACCCGGGTTCCATCCCGACTATGGGCGCCGTCTGTACGGAGTTTGCACGTTCTCCCCGTGACCTGCTTGGGTTTTCTCCGAGATCTTCGGTTTCCTCCCACACTCCAAACACGTGCAGGTTTGGAGGTTAATCGGCTTGGTATAAATGTAAAAATTGTCCCTAGTGTGTGTAGGATAGTGTTAGTGTGCGGGGATCGCTGGGCGGCACGGAACCGGTGGGCCGAAGGGCCTGTTTCCGCGCTGTATCTCTAAACTAAATATGATCATGGCTGATCATCCACAATCAGTACCCCGTTCCTGCCTTCTCCCCATACTCCTGGATTCCATATTACGATCGTAAGAGGAACAGATCGATTATACACAAAAGAGGAGATAAAGGAGTTAAAAGTGCATTAAAAAAGGAGAGAAGAGGAGGAGTGAAACGTAAAGGGGCAATCGAAGAACCAGAGGACAGAGGTTGAAGGTGAAGGGGGAAAGATTTGATAGGAATTTGAGGGGTAACTTTTTCACACAGAGGGTGGTGGGTGTATGGAACGAGCTGCCAGAGGAGGTAGATGAGGCTGGGACTATCGCAACATTTGAGAAACAGTTAGACAGGTACATGGATAAGACAGGCTTGGAGGGATATGGGGCAAACGTAGGCAGGTGGGACTAGTGTAGATGGGGCATGTTGGTCGTCGTTGTGTAAGTTGGGCCGAAGGGCCTGTTTCCACACTGTATCACTCTACGGATCAAAGGACCCATATAATATCCTACAGATAGACACAAAGCGCTAGAGTAACAAAGCGCTGGGGGTATGGGGAGAAGGCAGGAACGGGGTACTGATTCAGAATGATCAGCCATGATCACATTGAATGGTGGTGCTGGCTCGAAGGGCCGAATGGCCTCCTCTTGCACCTATTTTCTATTGTCAATGGTTCAGGCAGCATCTATGGAGAAAACGGATAGGTGATGTTTCAGTTCGGGACCCTTCTTCAGACTGAAGGGTCCCGACCTCAAAGGTTACTTATCCATGTTCTTCAGAGATGCTGCCTGACCCGCTGAGTTACTCCGGCACTCTGTGAAACGTCATCTATCCATGTTCTCCACAGATGCTGCCTGACCCGCCGAATGGCCTCCTCCTGCATCAATAGTCTATTGTCTATTGTCTATTGAAAGAACTGCAGATGCTGGTGTAATCCAAGATAGACACAAAATGATGGAGTAAATCAGCGGGACAGGCAGCATCTCTGGAGAGAATGAATGGGTGACGTTTTGGGTCGAGACCCTTCTTCAGACTAATTCGATCAGGGATGTAAGGAAATAAAGTTCACTACAAGGTAAAGCCAGTAAAGTCCGATCAAGGATAGTCCGAGGGTCACCAATGAGATAGATAGTAGTTCAGCACTGCTCTCTGGTTGTGGTAGGTTGATGAAGTTGTGCATTAACAGCTGGGAAATGACACCGGGCACGACTTGGAAAGTTTAGACGGGGACTGCATATAAATATTATTTTTGTTTCCCTGCGAGTGAGATTAAGGCAATGAATCATTCTGAGAGTGCCGATGATTGTCACACATCGCCTCGATATCAATCTCACAGTTTGTGACGTCTGATTTGCTCCATAAATTATTCATTGGAGTCTCACTCCTCAATGATCT
The DNA here is from genome assembly GCF_053455715.1 of Rhinoraja longicauda. Lineage (NCBI taxonomy): Eukaryota > Metazoa > Chordata > Chondrichthyes > Rajiformes > Arhynchobatidae > Rhinoraja > Rhinoraja longicauda. Next base: position 92,426,674 of record NC_135955.1, on the reverse strand, counting down.
ATCATTTCAGACTTTACTCCATCAATACGAACAAGTCATTTCACAGTCCACAGAATCACCGCGCAACTCTGTCAAATTTATATGTAGGCACCAGAGTAAACACGCGCGCACGCACGCACGCACTTTAAAACATCCGCAGTGGTCTCTCAGGGCCAAGGGACATTTAACAAAGCATGAAAGGACCTGCTGATGTAGCCTAGCCCATCACACACCACACCACCAGACTCAGGAAAAGCTTCTTCCCCTCTGTTATCAGGCTTCTGAACGGCCCTTCCATAAGCTAGGGCACTGTCCGATCCACCTCTACCCCATTGCGGACATTGGACTTTGTCTGTGGAACTGATGCGCTACAATGCTGAGAACTATATTCTGCACTCTGTATCTTCCCCTTTGCTCCACCTGTTGTACTTGAGTTTGACTTGACTGTATTGGACATGGTGGCGCAGCAGTAGAATTGCTGCCTCACAGCGCCAGAGACCCGGGTTCCATCTCGACTACGGGCGCTGTCTGTGCGGAGTTTGTACGTTCTCCCCGTGACATGCGTGGGTTTTCTCCGGGTGCTCCGGTTTCCTCCCACACTCCAAAGACGTGCAGGTTTGTAGGTTAATTGGCTTTGGTAAAATTTGTAAATTGTCCCCAGTGTGTTAGTGTGCGGGGATCGCTGGTCGACGCGAACTCAGTGGGCCGAATAGTCTGTTTCCACACTGTACCTCCAAACTAAACAAAACTAAACTATATTAAAAGGAGTAGGAATGAACTGTAGATACTGGTTTAAGAAGGTAGACACAGAGTGCTGGAGTAACTCAGCGGGTCAGGCAGCATCTGTGGAGAACATGGATAGGTGACGTTTCACAGAGTGCTGGAGTAACTCAGCGGGTCAGGCAGCATTTCTGGAGAGAAGGAATGGGTGACGTTTCGGGTCGAGACCCTTCTTCAGACTGATGTCGGGGGGGGGGGTTCAGAGATAGAATGTAGTCGGAGACAGGAAGACTAGTGGGCGAACTGGGATGTGGGAGGGGATGGAGAGAGACAGAGGAACTATCTGAAGTTGGAGTACCATCATGTGGGCAATGTATAATCCTATCTGCAATGCTTTCTCCTCCATGAACATGCTGTTTTTGCTCCTAATGCCAAGAGATGTAATTATCAGAAGCTTTCACCAAGTATTTTGACCCTTTGGAATGAATGCTTATTAAATTTTTGCAAATGGATAGTGTGCAGCTCAGGTTATTTAATTCTATTTGGAGTAATTTCCTCCAATTTTAACTTAACAGGCAGCGTCTCTAACGAGCTTAAACAAAGGTTGCAATGTCGAGCTGTTGCCAATTGTTGAATTTTCTTTCATCTCAGCCCATCTCTCGACTGTGCAAACTCTACTCGTTTCCTCACAGGTACACACAGAGCAATTTAAAGAGTGAGCATTTCACCAGCAAGGAACTGCAGATGCCAGTTTGCACCAGAGATTGACACAAAGTGCTGGAGTAACTCAGCGGGTCAGGCAGCATCTCTGGAGAACATGGATAGGTGACGTTTCACAGAGTGCCGGAGTAACTCAGCGGGTCAGGCAGCATCTCTGGAGAACATGGATAGGTGACGTTTCACAGAGTGCTGGAGTAACTCAGCGGGTCAGGCAGCATCTGTGGAGAACATGGATAGGTGACGTTTCACAGAGTGCTGGAGTAACTCAGCGGGTCAGGCAGCATCTGTGGAGAACATGGATAGGTGACGTTTCACAGAGTGCTGGAGTAACTCAGCGGGTCAGGCAGCAACTGTGGAGAACATGGATAGGTGACGTTTCACAGAGTGCTGGAGTAACTCGGCGGGTCAGGCAGCAACTGTGGAAAACATGGATAGGTGACGTTTCGGGTCGAGCCCCTTCTTTAGACTGAGAGTCAGGGGAGAGGGAGACACAGAGATATGGAGAGGTAATGTGTGAAAACGAGAGATCAAAGGGGACGAAGTTGAAGGAAAGTGTCGAGTAGATTACCGTTAGCTGGAGAAAGTTGACAACGAGGCGTACCATGTAAACTTTAATCAGGCGGACACTTGGATGGAGAGAGAGGGAAAGGGTTACTTGAAATGAGAGATTGTGTACGTGTGCTTGGGACAGAATCAATTTCTAACTTCTGTTTTAACTCCATCGATATTTAATGACTGTCTATCTGTAGTAGGGCTCCACGGATGCTTAATGTAGTTTAGTTTAGTTTAGCGATACAGCGCGGAAACAGGCCCTTCAGCCCAGCGAGTCCGCGCCGACCAGCGATCCCCGCACACTAACACCATCCCACACACACTAGGGACAATTTACACTTACACCAAGCCGATTAACCTACAAACCTTAACGTCTTTGGAGTGTGGGAGGAAACCGGAGCAAATGGAGATCATTTTCCAATGTTCTATAGATTCAGGATCAGTTCCTGTGGATTGGAGGTTAGCTAATGCTGTCCCACTTTTTAAGAAAGGAGGGAGAGAGAAAAAGGGGAATTATAGACCAGTTAGCCTGACATCAGTGGTGGGGAAGATGCTGGAGTCAATTATAAAAGACAAAATTGCGGAACATTTGGATAGCGGTAACAGGATCGTTCCGAGTCAGCATGGATTTACGAAGGGGAAATCATGCTTGACTAATGTACTGGAATTTTTTGAAAATTGACAGGGGAGAGCCGGTGGATGTGGTGTACCTCGACTTACAGAAATAATTTGATAAGGTCCCACATAGGAGATTAGTGGCAAAATTAGAGCACATGGTATTGGAGGTAGGGTACTGACATGGATAGAAAATTGGTTGGCAGACAGAAAGCAAAGAGTGGGGATAAATGGGTCCCTTTCAGAATGGCAGGCAGTAACTAGTGGGGTACCGCAAGGCTCGGTGCTGGGACCGCAGATATTTACAATATACATGACTTGGATGAAGGGATTAAAAGTAACATTAGCAAATTTTCAGATGACACAAAGCCGGGTGGCAGTGTGAGCTGTGAGGAGGATGCTATGAGGTTGCAGGGTGACTTGGACAGGTTGTGTGAGTGGGCGGATGCATGGCAGATGCAGTTTAATGTGGATAAATGTGAGGTTATCCACTTTGGTGGCAAGAACAGGAAGGCAGATTATTATCTGAATGGTGTCAAGTCAGGAAAAGGGGAAGTATAAAGAGATCTGGGTGTCCTTGTTCACCAGTCACTTAAGGTTAGCATGCAGGTACAGCAGGTAGTGAATAAAGCTAATGGCATGTTGGCCTTTATGACAAGAGGAGTTGAGTATAGGAGCAAAGAGGTCCTTCTGCAGTTGTACAGGGCCCTAGTGAGACCGCACCTGGAGTACTGTGTGCAGTTTTGGTCTCCAAATTTGAGGACGGATATTCTTGCTATTGAGGGCGTGCAGCGTAGGTTCACTAGGTTAATTCCCGTAATGGCGGGACTGTCATATGTTGAAAGGCTGGAGCGACTAGGTTTGTATACACTGGAATTTAGAAGGACGAGAGGGGATCTTATTGAAACATATGAGATTATTAAGTGGTTGAACACGTTAGAGGCAGGAAACATGTTCCCGATGTTGGGGGAGTCCAGAACCAGGGGCCACAGTTTAAGAATAAGGAGTAGCCATTTAGAACTGAGATGTGGAAAAACCTTTTCACACAGAGAGTTGTAAATCTGTGGAATTCTCTGCCACAGAAGGCAGTGGAGGCCCATTCTCTGGATGCTTTCAAGAAAGAGCTAGTTAGAGCTCTTGATAGCGGAGTCAGGGGGTATGGGGAGAAGGCAGGAACGGGGTACTGATTGTGGATGATCAGCCATGATCACATTGAATGGTGGTGCTGGCTCGAAGGGCCGAATGGCCTCCTCCTGCACCTATTGTCTATTGTCACCCGGAGAAAACCCACGCAGGTCACGGGGAGAACGTACAAACTCCGTACAGACAGCACCCGTAGTCGGGATGGAACCCGGGTCTCCGGCGCTGTGAGGCCGCAACTCTGCCTTAATTGGACGAGGGGATTGAAAGCTTTGTGGCCAAGTTTGCGGATGATACGAAAATAGGTGGAGGGGCAGGTAGTGCAGGGAAAGCTGGGACTCTGCAGAAAGACGTGGACAGGTTGGGAGAGTGGGTGGAGAAGTGGCAGATGGAATACAGTGGAGCAAAGTGTGGAGTCGTACATTTTGTTCGTGGGAATAAAGGCGTAGACTATTTTCTAAATGGGGAGAGAATCCAGAAATCGGAGGTGTAAAGGGACTTGGGAGTGGCTGGTGCAGGATTCCCAAAGAGATCATCTGCAAGTCGAATCGGTAGTGAAGAAAGGAAACTCAAAGCTAGCATTTATTTCAAGAGGGCTTGTATACAAAAACAGGGACCGGAACAGAACATTGCACTGTTTGCAGTTTGTTGAATAATGCAACCCTTGTGGTCTCTGCGTGTTAAAGATTCTATATAAATGCAAATATACAGTTAAAAAACATCTACTTTAAGGAGAAACCTTTTGTTTGAAGAAAAAATTTGACCTTTGCTTACAAAATACGGATAAGACCTCCAGAAATTCCTTAGCATTATGTGTAGGAAGATATTGCAGATGCTGGTATACATCGAAAACACGCACAAAAATGCTGGAGTAACTCAGCGGGTCGGGCAGCATCTGTGGAGAACATGGATAGGTGACGTTTCACAGAGTGCTGGAGTAACACAGCGGGTCAGGCAGCATCTGTGGAGAACATGCATAGTTGACGTTTCACAGAGTGCTGGAGACCCGTGCAGGTCAAGGGGAGAACGTACAAACTCCGTACAGACAGCACCCGTAGTTGGGATGGAACCCGGGTCTCTGGCGCTGTGAGTCAGCAACTCTACCGCTGCGCCAACGTGCCGCCCTGACATAGAGTCATAGCACCACACATTGTGGAAACAGGCCCTTCGTCCCAACCTGCCCACACCGACCAACAATGTCCCAGCTACACTAGTCCCACCTGCCTGCGTTTAGCCCACATCCCTCCAAACCTGTCCCATCCATGAATCTGAATAAGGGTCTTGACCCAAAACGTTACCCATTCCTTCTGTCCAGAGATGCTGCCTGACCCGCTGAGTTACTCCAGCACTCTGTGTTTATCCGCATGCCTATCTAAATGTTTCTTAAACGTCGCATAAACTTTCAAGACATTCCTGCAATCTCCAACTCCTGAGCCATGTCGCGTTTTAATTCCGTTCTACGAGTTAACTTGTCAGTTCCAAAATAATTTATTTGCGTTGCAACTCACATCCTTGAATCTCTCTCATTTCTCTTGATTTACATAAAGAGAGAACATTTTGTTCTCGGGATATTTTTCCTGCATTGATCGTGCTTCAGACAGACAGGTTGGAGACTTTATATAAATTTCAAGATTCTTCACACCTTATCTTCACATTATTCATCCAATATTCAGCAGTCAAGAGTGTTTATAGAGTCATAGAGTGATACAGTGTTGGAACTAGGGGATTGCCAACTTCCTCACTCCCAAATAAGGGACAAAGGGTGACACCACCGCCCCACGCCCCACGTGACCTCACCTAGCCAGCGACCACGTGCTCCCGCTCCACCAATGGCGGCCGCCCGGGCCGGGAGGCGGGTTGCTACGCAGCTTCCGTTAGGCGGCACCCGGGCGTCCGGGCCTACACTGTCCGGGCCTTCAGCATCCGGGCCTACAGCGTCCGGGCCTACAGTGTCCAGGCCTACACTGTCCGTGCCTACAGTGTCCGGGCCTACACTGTCTGGGCCTACAGTGTCCGGGCCTACACTGTCCGGGCCTACAGCATCCGGGCCTACAGCGTCCGGGCCTACAGTGTCCGGGCCTACACTGTCCGGGCCTACAGTGTCTGGGCCTACTCCGTCTGAGCCTACAATGTCCGGGCCTAGAGCGCCCGGGCCTACAGTGTCCGGGCCTACGGCGTCCTGGCCTACAGCGCCCCCTGGGCCTAATACGGGACATGCGCGGTCTTTTACGGGACAAACCAATTTAGCCCAAAATATGGGATGCCCTGGCTAATACGGGACAGTTGGCAAACCTAGTTGGAATATGCCTTTCAGCCCAACTTGCCCACACCGGCCAACATGTCCCATCTACACTAGTCCCACCTGCCTGCGCTTGGTCCATATCCCTCCAAACTTGTCCTATCCATGTACCTGTCCAACTGTTTCCTAAACGATGGGATAGTCCCAGCCTCAACTACCTCCTCTGGCAGCTTGTTCCATACACCCACCACCCTCTGTGTGAAAAAGTTACCCCTCGGATTCCTATTAAATCTTTTCCCCTTCACCTTGAAACTGTGTCCTCTGGTCCTCGATTCCCCTACTCTGGGCAAGAGACTCTGTGCATCTACCCGATCTATTCCTCTCATGATTGTGTCCACCTCTATAAGATCTCCCCTCATCCTCCTGCGCTCCATGGAATAGAGACCCAGCCTCCTCAACCTTTAATTGTCATCTGTAGTGGCAATGGAACAATTAACTTCTTATTTTCAGCAGCTTTATGGACCTAACCTACAGATAAATATACAATAATCAATAATAAATTTATTAATCATCAGTGACACTTGGTTAATGATAATCAATAATATATTAAATTAATAATCTACTTCTGAGCTGCAAAGAGTTAAGTTCTAACCTGCGCCGAGACTCCCTTGATTAGTGCGGGTGTCAGGGGTTATGGGGAGAAGGCAGGAGAATGGGGTTAGGAGGGAGAGATAGACCATGGCGGAGTGGACTTAATTTAGTTTAGATTAGTTTAGTTTATTTTAGACACACAGCACGGAAACAGGTCCTTCAGCCCACCGAGTCCGCGTCGACCAGCGATCCCCGCACACTAACACTATCCTACACACACCAGGGACAATTTACATTTACACCAAAGCCAATTAACTTACAAACCTGCACGCCTTTGGAGTGTGGGAGGAAACCGGAAACCGGAAGGGGCCACAGTTTAAGAATAAGGGGTAGGTCATTTAGAACAGAGATGAGGAAGAACTTTTTCAGTCAGAGAGTGGTGAAGGTGTGGAATTCTCTGCCTCAGAAGGCAGTGGAGGTCAGTTCGTTGGATGCTTTCAAGAGAGAGCTGGATAGAGCTCTTAAGGATAGCGGAGTGAGGGGGTATGGGGAGAAGGCAGGAACGGGGTACTGATTGATAGTGATCAGCCATGATCGCATTGAATGGCGGTGCTGGCTCGAAGGGCTGAATGGCCTACTCCTGCACCTATTGTCTATTGTCTATTGTCTATTATCTCGGAAGAAACTTACGGGAAGAACGTACAAACTCTGTACGGACAGCGCCCGTAGTCGGGATGGAACCCGGGTCTCCGGCGCTGTGAGGCAGCAACTCTACCGCTGCACCACCGTGCCGGACTAATTGATGGGTTGAATGGCCTAATTCTGATCCTATAACGTATGAACACATGAACTAGAGCCAGGCCATGTTTAATAGAGCAAGTAAGAAACCCTTGCTTATTAAAGCAAGAGTGGGAACAGTTTCAGTGAGAGTGTTTCCGTATGACTGTGCGTTAGTGTCTGCCAGCTATATGACACAGACTGGAATCTGTCTGCAGGGTTCAGATGAAGGGCAGTGGCAGGTTTATTTTATCACACCAAATGCCAGAAAAGTTAAATTAGCACACAGTTTCCAAGCATTGCTGGTTGAAATTTTATCCAATATACTCTGACTTTTACAGAGAATTATACTTCTACCTAGGGTTGCCAACTGTCCCCTATTAGCCGGGACATCCCGTATTTTGGGCTAAATTGGTTTGTCCCGTAGTAGGCCTGGACAGTGCTGTAGGCCCGGACAGTGTAGGCCCGGACACTGTAGGCCCGGATGCTGTATGTCCGGACCATGTAGGCCCGGACAATAGACAATAGACAATAGGTGCAGGAGGAGGCCATTCGGCCCTTCGAGCCAGGACCGCCATTCACCGTGATCATGGCTGATCATTCTCAATCAGTACCCCGTTCCTGCCTTCTCCCCATACCCCCTGACTCCGCTATCCTTAAGAGCTCTATCTAGCTCTCTCTTGAATGCATTCAGAGAATTGGCCTCCACTGCCTTCTGAGGCAGAGAATTCCACAGAATCACAACTCTCTGACTGAATAAGTTTTTCCTCTGTAGGCCCGGACAATGTAGGCCCAGTCACTCTAGGCCCAGACAGTGTAGGCCCGGATGCTGTATGTCCGGACCGTGTAGGCCCGGACACTGTAGGCCCGTATACTGTAGGCCCGGACACTGTAGGCCTGAACACTGTAGACCTGGACACTGTAGGCCCGGACACTGTAGGCCCGGACACTCTAGGCCCGTACACTGTAGGCCCGGACACTGTAGGCCTGGACACTGTAAACCCGGACACTGTAGGCCTGGACACTGTTGCCCGGACACTGTAGCCCGGACACTGTAAACCCGGACACTGTAAACCCGGACACTGTAGCCCGGACACTGTAAACCCGGACACTGTAGGCCTGGACACTGTAGCCCTGACACTGTAGCCCGGGAGCCGCTGTAGGTCCGGACGGTGTAGGCCCGGGCGCCGAATAACGGAGGTTGCGGAACCCGCCTCCCGGTCCGGGCGGCAGCCATTGGTGGAGCGGGAGCACATGGCCGCTGGCTGGGTGAGGGCACATGGGGCGCGGGGCGGTGACGTCACCCTTTGTCCCTTATTTGGGAGTGAGGAAGTTGGCAACCATACTTCTACCTTGCGTGGATCGGAAAGGTTTCGAAGGATATGAGCCAAACAAGGGTGTCAGGGGTATGGGGAGAGATAGATCAGCCATGACTGAATGGCAGAGTGGACTTTGAGTCATAGAGTCATAGAGTGATACAGCGTGGAAACAGGCCCTTCGGCCCAACTTGCCCACACTGACCAACATGTACCAGCTACACTAGTCCCACCTGCCTGCGCTTGGTCAATATCCCTCTAAACCTGCCCTATCCATATCCTTGATGGGCCAAATGGCCTAATTCTGCTCCTATCACTTATGAACATGAACGTGGGGCAAAGGGACAAGTTGAGATGGGACGTGTTGGTCAGCACGGGCGATTGGGCCCTGCTGGCTTGCAGTATGAATCGATGACTCAATTTATGGAAATACCTTTTTCAATTAGTATTTTATAAATGTGCAAAATTTGACACATTTTTCAGACTGGAGCGACTCAGTGCTTTTATTACTCCCTCCGAGACCCAACTTCAAACTCAGAGTCAGGTGAACGGGAAACATTTCTTATATCACCGTTACTTTTTTGCTTATTTATTATTCATTTGTTCCATATCTCCCTACATCACCATCTATATCTCTGATATCCCAGACTCTCAGTTTGAAGAAGGGTCTTGACCCGAAATGTCACCTATTCCATTTCTCCAGAGATGCTGCCTGACCCGCTGAGTTACTCCAGCACTCTGTGAAACGTCACCTATCCATGTTCTCCACAGATGCTGCCTGACCCGCTGAGTTACTGCAGCACTCTGTGAAACGTCACCTATCCATGTTCTCCACAGATGCTGCCTGACCCGCTGAGTTACTCCGGCACTTTGTGTCCATCTGAGGGGAATCAATCTGATGATTTTAAATATAGAAAAAAGTTCCCATTTTGCAGCATTCCACAAATGAACCCAGTCACAGAAGGCTTGCCGTCTTCCTTGCCACCCTTTGTAATTTGTGACTCTTTAGATTGTTGCTTGCTGTGAATCATTCTGTACGAGTCAGAGGAGGGTTTTATTCCTTTAGGGACCCCAGCCGTGAAGAAGCTGAATTCCATTGTGTTATCTTAAAATCTTTATAAATTTTCTGCTCCGTAAATACTTTCTGATGGGCCTCTATCAGAGGGCGTGCAACGTAGGTTTACTAGGTTAATTCCCGGAATGGCGGGACTGTCATATGTTGAAAGACTGGAGCGGCTAGGCTTGTATACACTGGAATTTAGAAGGACGAGAGGAGATCTTATCGAAACGTATAAGATTATTAAGGGTTTGGACACGTTAGAGGCAGGAAACATGTTCCCAATGTTGGGGGAGTCCAGAACAAGGGGCCACAGTTTAAGAATAAGGGGTAGGCCATTTAGAACGGAGGTGAGGAAAAACTTTTTCAGTCAGAGAGTTGTGAATCTGTGGAATTCTCTGCCTCAGAAGGCAGTGGGGGCCAATTCTCTGAATGCATTCAAGAGAGAGCTAGATAGAGCTCTTAAGGATAGCGGAGTCAGGGGGTATGGGGAGAAGGCAGGAACGGGGTACTGATTGAGAATGATCAGCCATGATCACATTGAATGGCGGTCCTGGCTCGAAGGGCCGAATGGCCTCCTCCTGCACCTATTGTCTATTGTCTATTGTCTATCACACATCGTGTCATGAGGTAATGAATAAAATGCTTAGGCACATGATGACTTGCCTAAGATGTGGGAAGATGGTGAATCTGTGGAATTCTTTGCCACAGACGGCTGTGGAGGCCAAGTCAGTGGATATATTTAAGACAGAGATCGACAGATTCTTGATTATTACGGGTGTCAGGGGTTATGGGGAGAAGGCAGGAGAATGGGGTTAGGAGGGAGAGATAGATCAGCCGTGATTGAATGGCAGAGTAGAATTGATGGGCCAAATTACCTAAATTCTGCTCCTATCACTTATGACCATGATGATTATGGTGGGAAACTCAGACACATTATAGACTGGGATCTCGCTGGTGCCTGATTTAGACTCTATGAGTCACAAAGCAGGGAAGCTGGCCCTTCGGCCCAACTTACAAGAGTTAGTTTTAGCTCTTGGGGCTAACGGAATCGAGGGATATGGGGAAAAAGCAGGAACGGGGCACTGGTTTTAGATGATCAGCCATGATCATCTTGAATGGCGGTGCTGGCTCGAAGGGCCGAATGGCCTCCTCCTGCAACTGTTGTTCTATGTTTCTCTGTAGCTCATCCATGCCAACCAAGATGCTCCATCTTAGCAAATGGGTTGCATGGTGGCGTAGCAGTGGAGCTACTGCCTTTTTCCTCCCGCCTAGACTACTGCAACTCCCTATACACTGGGATCAGCCAATCATCCCTGTCCCACCTGCAACTGGTCCAAAACGCTGCAGTGAGACTCCTGACGGGTACCCGTAAAAGGGACCACATCACCCCGATTCTGTCCTCTCTCCACTGGCTCCCTGTACGGTACAGAATCAACTTCGAGCTCCTCCTATTCACATATAAAGCCCTAAATGGACATTCCCCCCCTACATCAAAAATCTTCTAACTCCCCTCTCTAACTCCAGGTCCCTCAGGTCGGCCGACTTGGGGCTACTCACTATCCCGCGGTCTAGGCTTAAGCTCAGGGGTGACCGCGCTTTTGCGGTTGCAGCTCCTAGACTGTGGAACAGCATCCCTCTCCCCACCGACTGGGGACCTGTTTGCACAACAGGCCACCTACGGTTCAGAGGTAGACTTGGAGGAATACGCATCCACTGTGCTCTCCTACATCAACTGCTGTGTGGAGAATGTCACAGTGGGCAAGGAGATAAGGATGTTCCCAAACCGGAAACCCTGGATGAACAAGGAGGTACAGAACCTGCTGAGGGCACGCAACATTGCCTTTAAATCTGGTGACACTTCAGCATACAGTGTTGCCAGATCACACCTGAACAAAGGTATTAAAAGGGCCAAAGACACCCATAGGCAACGGGTGGAAGACCACTTCAACACCACGGACACCAGAAGCATGTGGCAGGGTGTCAGGGACATCACTGGCTACAAGAGCAGCCCTGCCTGCCCCCACAGCGATATGGCACTGACCAACGAGCTTAACACCTTCTTTGCCCGCTTTGAAACTGGCAAAACCACCTTGAGTGAAAGAACCCCAGCCGAGGTGGTGGGACAGGTCTTGCAACTGAACACACAGGAGGTACAACGCGCTCTGCAAAGGGTCAACCCACGCAAGGCTGCAGGACCGGATGGAGTTCAAGGAAGGGTACTGAAGGACTGTGCTGAACAGCTGGCTGAGGTATTCACCAGGATCTTTAACCTGTCATTATCTCTGGCTACGATCCCCAAGTGCCTGAAGTCGGCTATCATAGTTCCGGTGCCGAAAAAAGCAAAGATCTCCAACCTGAACGACTACCGCCCGGTTGCCCTAACGCCGATAGTCATGAAGTGCTTTGAGAGGCTGGTCCTCTCACACATCAAATCCAGCATCCCTGACTCACTGGACCCACATCAATTTGCATACAGGGCAAATAGATCCACAGAGGACGCCATCTCTCTGGCTCTTCACACTGTCCTGACTCACCTAGAGAGACAGGGCACGTACGTGAGGATGCTATTCATAGACTATAGCTCCGCCTTCAACACGGTCATCCCCACCAAGCTCATCACCAAACTCCACCAGCTAGGCCTCAGCTCGTCATTATGTGACTGGATCCTGGACTTCCTGCTGGAACGACCGCAGGCAGTGAGAATGGGCCCGCACCTGTCCTCCACTATCACCCTGAGTACCGGCACACCACAGGGCTGTGTTCTGAGCCCCATGCTCTACTCCCTCTTCACACACGACTGTGTTCCTGCATTCGACACCAACACCATTGTCAAGTTTGCAGATGACACAACGGTGATCGGGCTTATCACCAACGGGGATGAAACAAACTATAGAGCGGAGGTGCAGAACCTGGCGGACTGGTGCTCGGATAACAACCTGTCCCTAAATACCACCAAGACCAAGGAGCTGATCATCAACTTCCGTAGGTCACATAACGGGGAATATGCCCCGATCTCTATCAACGGGGACAGTGTGGAGAGAGTGTCCAGCTTCAAGTTTCTGGGCACTCACATTTCGGAGGACCTAACATGGTCCAATAACACTGCTGCGCTGGTCAAGAAGGCACAACAAAGACTGTTCTACTTAAGAACACTGAAAAAGTCTGGTCTACCCCAACAGCTGCTGACGACCTTCTACCGCTGCACCATCGAGAGCATCCTAACGCATGGCATCCCTGTGTGGTACCTCAGCTGCACGGAGGCAGAAAGGAAAGCTCTACAGCGGGTAGTCCATATAGCTCAGAGGGCCATCGGAACACAGCTACCAGACTTAGAGGGCATCTACAACACACGATGCCTCAGAAAAGCCACCAGCATCCACAAAGACTCTTCACACCCCTGCAACAGTCTGTTCGAACTCCTTCCTTCGGGCAGACGATACAAGGCCTTCTACGCCCGCACCTCCAGACTCAGGAACAGCTTCATCCCCAGGGCCATAGCTGCTATGAACCGGTCCTGCTGAGCCGGATGGCCACAACGCATAGATCAACTTGCACTTTAGCCTGTCCAAAACTGTTACAACTGTTTCGTTTCGTTGGGTTGCTGCTGTCTAAATTACTTAAATTATTGCATCGTATGGGAGGCGCATTCCCAATCTCGTTGTACCCCTGGGTACAATGACAATAAAGATATATTGTATTGTATTGTATCAGAACTGCCCCCTCCAACGACTCCTTTAAGTCCAGGCTCAAAACCTATTTCTACTCCCTAGCGTTTGAGGCTCATTGAGGAGGCGCTGTGAACTGTTTGTGTGCTACTGTATGTTTCATTTTTTCCTTAGTACATAATCAGATGTACAGCACTTTGGTCAACGTGGGTTGTTTTTAAATGTGCTGTACAAATAAAATTGACTTGACTTGACTTACAGTGACAGAGACCCGGGTTCGATCCTGACTACGGGTGCTGTCTGTACAGAGTTTGTACGTTCTTCCCGTGACTGCGATCTTCGCTTTCCTCCCACACTCCAAGGACGTGCAGGTTTGTAGGTCAATTGGCTTGATACAAATGTCAAATTGTCCCTAATGTGTGTAGATCTGTGTATGCGGGGATCGCTGGTCGGTGTGGACTCGGTGGGCCGAAGGGCCTGTTTCCGCGCTGTATCTCTGTACTAAACTAAAGTCCCAATTTCCCTCATTTGTCCCATATCTCTAAACCTTTCCTGTCCATGTACTTTGTCTGAATGTCTTTTACACAGAATGAGCTGCTAGAAGAGGAGGTAATTGAGGTTGGGACTATCGCAATGTTTAGGAAATATAGGTGCAGGAGGAGGCCACTCGGCCCTTCGAGCCAGCACCGCCATTCATTGTGATCATGGCTGATCGTCCCCTATCAATAACCCGTGCCTGCCTTCTCCCCATATCCCTTGATTTTATGTGAGAAAAACTTTTTCACCCAGAGAGTTGTGAATTTGTGGAATTGGAGGGCAGTGGAGGCCGATTCACTGGATGGATTTAAGAGAGAGTTAGATAGAGCTCTAGAGGCTAGTGGAATCAAGGGATATGGGGAGAAGGCAGGCACGGGTTACTGATTGTGGACAATCAGCCATGATCACAATGAATGGCGGTGCTGGCTCGAAGGGCCGACTGGCCTCCACTTGCACCTATTTTATATTTAAAAAAAACATTTAGACAGGTACATGGATAGGACAGGTTTGGAGGGATATGGGCCAAATGTGGGCAGGTGGGACTAGTGTAGATGGGACAATGTTGGCCGGTGTGGGCAAGTTGGGCCGAAGGGCCTGTTTCCACACTGTATAACTCTGTGACTCAATCAGGCCATTGAACACGACAAACTCCAGCTAACCTTTAAATTATGAACTGTCTTAGTTGCATTATTAACTTGCACGTGGGTTTTTGTTTTGCTTTGCACTAATATTATTTATAATATTATTATACTACTTATTGAACTTTATTTGTCTATTTTGATATCTGGAAAGTAGAGTGTTCACAGCCCAGTTATGCTGTTGCAAGTAAGAATTGAGTTTAGCTTAGTTTGCTATCATGACGTGTAAGGAGGTACATCAAAAAGCTGTCGGAAAGAAACTGCAGATGCAAGTTAAAATCGAAGGTGGACACAAAGTGCTGGAGTAACTCAGCGGGTCAGGCAGCATCTGTGGAGAACATGGATAGGTGATGTTTCACAGAGTGCTGGAGTAACTCAGCAGGTCAGGCAGCATCTCCGGATAGAAGGAATGGGTGACGTTTCGGGTCGAGACCCTTCTTCAGACTGATGTCAGGGAAGGGGGTGGGTGTGCAGGTGTCAGGGGTTGTGGGGAGAAGGCAGGAGAATGGGGTTGGGAGGGAGAGATAGATCAGCCGTGATTGAATGGCGGAGTAGATTTGATGGGCTTAATGGCCAAATTCTGCTCCTATCTCTTATGACCTTACGATCTTATGATCTAAGTCTCCCCTCAATCACTGACGTTCCAGAAACAAGTCTTTCCAACCTCTCCCTGTGGCTGAAACCCCGTAAAACCAGGCAGCGTTCTGGTAAACCCTCTCTGCACCCCCTCCAAAGCCTCCACAACCTCTGACGTTCCAGAGAAACCAATCCAAGCCTGTCCAACCCCTTGCTGGGGCTGAAACCCTCTAAAACCAGGCAGTGTTCTGGTAAAGTGCCTGTCCCACGTAGGTGATGTTAAGGCGACTGCCAGTGACTAGGCTGTGGCTGAACGTTGGTCGGGGTGACGCGGGCGTGACCGTGACCGTGAGGAGTCTTCAATGAATCGTAGCGGATCTCGGCGTGTCGCGGAAACATTTACCCGCTAGACATTTCTGTGCGGCAGCTGGCTTGTGGCCAGGTATGGCAGCTTATTGCGGGCGCTGTCTGTCGCACGCTGTCCCCAGGTTTGCTAGGTTGTCGCAGATGCGTTTAGAAGCACGTAATATTAAATTAAGAAAAGGCATTTGAAGACACCAGAAGGTAGTTTTGTTTAACCAGTTTATTTACCGTCAGGACATTTGACGGGTGGATTGGAGGCAACCGTTTGACGGTCAGGTAAGCGTGGGGATTTGGCGATGTTTCCGAAGACGGTGTAATCTCTTAGCCAGGCGCTAGTTTCACAAAGAAAGTGACTCGTGTCGACCTGACTCGGCATTGTCGTGGTCATTGTCGTGGTCATTGTCGTGGTCATTGTCGTGGTCATTGTCGTGGTCATTGTCGTGGTCATTGTCGTGGTCATTGTCGTGGTCATTGTCGTGGTCATTGTCGTGGTCATTGTCGTGGTCATTGTCGTGGTCATTGTCGTGGTCATTGTCGTGGTCATTGTTGTGGTCATTGTCGTGGTCATTGTCGTGGTCATTGTCGTGGTCATTGTCGTGGTCATTGTCGTGGTCATTGTCGTGGTCATTGTCGTGGTCATTGTCGTGGTCATTGTCGTGGTCATTGTCGTGGTCATTGTCGTGGTCATTGTCGTGGTCATTGTCGTGGTCATTGTCGTGGTTATTGTCGTGGTCATTGTCGTGGTCATTGTCGTGGTCATTGTCGTGGTCATTGTCGTGGTCATTGTCGCGGAATGTTGGCCTTCATAACAAGAGGAGTTGTGTATAGGAGCAAAGAGGTCCTTCTACAGTTGTACCGGGTCCTGGTGAGACCGCACCTGGAGTACTGTGTGCAGTTTTGGTCTCCAAATTTGAGGAAGGATATTCTTGCTATGGAGGGCGTGCAGCGTAGGTTCACTAGGTTAATTCCCGGAATGGCGGGACTGTCGTATGTTGAAAGGCTGGAGCAATTGGGCTTGTATACACTGGAATTTAGAAGGATGAGGGGGGATCTTATTGAAACATATAAGATAATTAGGGGATTGGACACATTAGGGGCAGGAAACATGTTCCCAATGTTGGGGGAGTCCAGAACAAGGGGCCACAGTTTAAGAATAAGGGGTAGGCCATTTAGAACGGAGATGAGGAAGAACTTTTTCAGGCAGAGAGTGGTGAAGGTGTGGAATTCTCTGCCTCAGAAGGCAGTGGAGGCCAGTTCGTTGGATGCTTTCAAGAGAGAGCTGGATAGAGCTCTTAAGGATAGCGGAGTGAGGGGGTATGGGGAGAAGGCAGGAACGGGGTACTGATTGAGAGTGATCAGCCATGATCGCATTGAATGGCGGTGCTGGCTCGAAGGGCTGAATGGCCTACTCCTGCACCTATTGTCTATTGTCTATTGTCTATTGTCATTGTCGTGGTCATTGTCGTGGTCATTGTCGTGGTCATTGTCGTGGTCATTGTCGTGGTCATTGTCGTGGTCATTGTCATGGTCTTTGTCGTGGTCATTGTCGTGGTCATTGTCGTGGTCATTGTCGTGGTCATTGTCGTGGTCATTGTCGTGGTCATTGTCGTGGTCATTGTCGTGGTCATTGTCGTGGTCATTGTCGTGGTCATTGTCGTGGTCATTGTCGTGGTCATTGTCGTGGTCATTGTCGTGGTCATTGTCGTGGTCTTTGTCGTGGTCATTGTCGTGGTCATTGTCGTGGTCATTGTCGTGGGGAAAAGAAAATGTCGGTGATCTGCTACGACTTTGTCAGTCGCCTTAAAAATCGCGTAACTGGGACAGGTCCTTAAAACTCGCCTTTTCTGCACGCCTTTTTCCTTTTTCTTTCCTCTTGAAAATGTATCATAAGTTAATTATTTTTAAAACTTTTGCTGTCTGACTAATGTGACCACGTGATGCACACTGGGAGAATTGGAGGCCAAGTTAACAACAGGTTTAATGGCTAATGTCCTTATTAATGCATGGATGATTTAACAACACACATTGCAAAGATGATACAATGCAAATTGGAACAGGGCCAAGCAGTGGCTAATTCGACCTATTTTCCATTAGCTTCACGGCGGTGGCAGTCTGTCTTCAGTGTCATTGTAAGGATCCTTGTCTTCTCTCCACTGACACGTCAATAGCTCATTAACCTGACTGCACAATATTTTAGTTTGGTGCTTAAAATCCCGGCCCCATCTCTATCAGAGGTTTTGCACTTCAGGGAGAGACAGAGTCTCGACCCGAAACGTCACCTATCCATGTTCTCCGCAGATGCTGCCTGACCCGCTGAGTTACTCCAGCACTCTGTGAAACGTCACCTATCCATGTTCTCCGCAGATGCTGCCTGACCCGCTGAGTTACTCCAGCACTCTGTGAAACGTCACATATCCATGTTCTCCACAGAGGCTGCCTGACCCGCTGAGTTACTCCAGCACTCTGTCAAAATTCACCTATCCATGTTCTCCACAGATGCTGCCTGACCCGCTGAGTTACTCCAGCATTTTGTGTTGGTCTTTGGTGTAAACCAGCATCTGCAGTTCCTACACAAAGTCTTTAGTTTTTTTTCATTTTTTTTTAATAGTGTAGTTTAATTTATTGACACAATGAAAACACAGTGAAAAGCTTTTTTAGATTTTTTAGATTTTAGATTTAGAGATACAGCGCGGAAACAGGCCCTTCGGCCCACCGGGTCCGCGCCGACCAGCGATCCCCGTACACTAACATTATCCTACACACACTGGGGACATTTTTTACATTTACCCAGTCAATTAAACTACAAACCTGCACGTCTTTGGAGTGTGGGAGGAAACCGAAGATCTCGGAGAAAACCCACGCAGGTCACGGGGAGAACGTACAAACTCCGTACAGACGGCGCCCGTAGTCGGGATCGAACCTGAGTCTCCGGCGCTGCATTCGCAGTAAGGCAGCAACTCTACCGCTGCGCCACCGTGCCGCCCTTTTTAGAGATACAAACGCGGAAACAGGACCTTCGGCCCACCGAGTCCATGTAGAACAGCGATCCCCACACGCTTACACACACTGGGGACAATTTACAATTGGACCGTTACAATTAACAAGCCTACAAACCTGCACGTCTTTGGAGTGTGGGAGGAAACCGGAGCACCTGGAGAATACCCACACAGGTCACGGGGAGAACGTACAGACAGCACCCGTAGTCGAGATGGAACCCGGGTCTCTGGCGCTGTGAGGCGGCTCCTCTACCGCTGCGCCACCGTGCCGCGACCCTCTGCCGTCAGAGTTGTACAGCACACAAACAGGCCCTTCGGCCCAACACACCCAAGCCGACAAGTTCATCCCATCATTTTATAAACTTCTATCACATTATCACTCAGGCTCCAAGGCTCCAGAGAAGACGATCCAAGTCTGTCCCACCTCGTCTCGTAGCTAATGGTCTCTAATCCAGGCAGCATTCTGATGAACCTTCTCTGCCCCTTCTCCAAAGCCCCCACACCCTTCCACACTGAAATATGACCGGCACACGCAGAGTGGCACCACCTCCTCACAACCATGTATACTCACACAGCACGGACACAAACCCCTCGACACAACCTATCCCAAAAATTCATTAGTGATAGGAGCAAAATTACACCCGTACCATTACCTTTCATTTGCCCCACACAGAAACATAGAAAATAGGTGCAGGAGGAGGCCATTCGGCCCTTCGAGCCAACACCGCCATTCATTGTGATCATGGCTGATCATCCACAATCAGTAACCCGTGCCTACCTTCTCCCCATATCCCTTGATTCCACTAGCCCCTAGAGCTCTATCTAACTCTCTTTTAAATTCATCCAGTGAATTGGCCTCCACTGCCCTCTGTGGCAGAGAATCCCACAAATTCACAACTCTCTGGGTGAAAAGGTTTCCACGAGCCCCTAGAGCTCTATCTAAGTCTCTCTTAAATTCATCTTGGCTACTGGAAAGATGGACAAGTCTACTCTCTGGGCTGGCTAATGTGAGGACAGAATGGAATTTAGAAGATTGAGGGGGGATCTTATAGAAACTTACAAAATTCTTAAGGGGTTGGACAGGCTAGATGCAGGAAGATTGTTCCCGATGTTGGGGAAGTCCAGAACAAGGGGTCACAGTTTCAGGATATGGGGGAAGTCTTTTAGGACTGAGATGAGAACGTTTTTTTTCACACAGAGAGTGGTGAATCTGTGGAATTCTTTGCCACAGAAGGTAGTTGAGGCCAGTTCATTGGCTATATTTAAGAGGGAGTTAGATGTGGCCCTTGTGGCTGAAGGGATCAGGGGGTATGGAGAGAAGGCAGGTATAGGTTACTGAGTTGGATGATCATCCATGATCACATTGAATGGCGGTGCAGGCTCGAAGGGCCGAATGGCGTCCTCCTGCACCTATTTTCTATGTTTCTATGTTTCTATGTTTTTTTCGTGGGAATGAGCAGAGTAATGTCACGGCCTCTTTTTTTAAAAATTCAAGTCATGTAAAAACAACCTGTGTTTAATGCTCAGCCTCGCATTCACACAGCTTGCATGAGTGATTGCCACAGGGTAGTTTTTGATTGAGGATAAGCGAGCGACAATTTCAAGCTCCTGCCCTGTGGTTCAATGCCTTTGTGATCACTTTACCAAATGCAACGCCACTTCTCCACACAGAGGGATATCTCTTCCCCTCCACAGCAACATAGAAACACAGAAAACAGGTGCAGGAGGAGGCCATTCGGCCCTTCGAGCCAGCACCGCCATTCGTTGTGATCATGGCTGATCATCCACAATCAGTACCCCGTTCCTGCCTTCTCCCCGTATCCCTTGATTCCATTAGCCCTAAGAGCTCTATGTAACTCTCTCTTGAAAGCATCCAGTGAATTGGCCTCCACTGCCCTCTGTGGCAGAGAATTCCACAAATTCACAACTCTCTGAGTGAAAAAGTTTTTCCTCATCTCAGTCCTAAATGGCCCACCCCTTATTCTTAAACCGTGACCCCTGGTTTTGGACTCCCCCAACATTGGGAACTTTTTTCCTGCATCTACCCTGTCCAATCCTTGAAGAATTTTATAGGTTTCTATAAGATCTCCTCTCATCCTTCTAAACTCCAGTGAATACATGCCCAGTCGACCTATTCTTGCATCATATGTCAGTCCCGCCATCCCTGGGATTAACCTGGTGAACCTACGCTGCACACCCTCAATAGCAAGAATGTCCTACCTCAAGTTAGGAGACTAAAACTGCACACAGTACTTCAGGTGCGGTCTCACTAGGGGCCTGTACAACTGCAGAAGGACCTCCTTGCTCCTAAACTCAAATCCTCTCACAATGAGATATCTCATCCA
This sequence comes from Rhinoraja longicauda, assembly GCF_053455715.1. Taxonomy (NCBI): domain Eukaryota; kingdom Metazoa; phylum Chordata; class Chondrichthyes; order Rajiformes; family Arhynchobatidae; genus Rhinoraja; species Rhinoraja longicauda. The sequence goes on along the minus strand of NC_135955.1, from coordinate 92,405,845 downwards.
CTCCACAAACTGCAATGCGTAAATAATCTGCATCGCGATTGTGTGTGTCTTCCAGTCTGCAATGCTGAAGGATAAAATGGGACATCAACAAAACAAAGCTGGCTGCATTTTTATTTATTTTTAGTTCAGTTTTGTTTATTGTCACGTGTACCGAGCGAGGTACAGTGAAAAGCTTTTGTTGCGTCAGCGGAAAGACAATACATGATTACAATCGAGCCGTCCACAGTGCACAGATACATGATAAAGGGAATAATGTTCAGTGCAAGGTAAACCAACTCAATACATTCCAAAGTATTCTGATGATACAGTTTTAATATCTCTGTTGAGTGAATCAGGCAACGCGGAGCTGCACGAACACGGAGTGAACAAAGTGGTTGAGTGGAGTGATGATAATGGTCTTGAGATTAATACGAAGACAAAGGAAGAAATAGTATGTGGTTCACCACCTGACTCTCATATAGTTCCTAATGTTGTCCACAATGGAAAAAAACAAGCAGGTGTGTTCATTTAAACATTTGGGCGTGATGATCGATCGTCTGCTATCCTGGAAAGACAACGTTGAACCTGTCTGCAAAAGGACCAAACAAAGAATTGATTTTCTCTGCCGCCCGGTGGTCTTGGACTCCACGCCACTGGATCCTGACCCAGATCTGTCAAGGGCCGTGTGGTGGCTGTCTGTGCACCAGTCTCCCCACGTTAAACAAAGTCACGCACAGGGGTCCCACCCTATGGAGAGGACAGTCACACTCGCCTCCAGTGACCGCCGATGATGGTGGTGGTCATTGGACTGTTTGTAGGAAAATAATTTCACTGTCTTTGCTAGTGACAATAAAAGCCCCATTGAACCGTACTGGCAAGGTCATGTTCTTCAGTGATAGGAGCAGAATTAGGCCATTCGGCCCATCAAGTCTACTCCGCCATTCAATCACGGCTGATCTATCTCTCCCTCCTAACCCCATTCTCCTGCCTTCTCCCCATAACCCCTGACACCCGCACTAATCAAGAATCTAGCTATCTCTGCTTTTAAAATAACCACTGACTTGGCCTCCACAGCCGTCTGTGGCAATGAATCCCACAGATTCACCACCTTCTGACTAAAGAAATTCCTCCTCATCTCCTTTCCAAAGGTACGTCCTTTAATTCTGAGGCTGTGCCCTCAGAACATGTCATATGTTGAAAGACTGGAGCGACTAGGCTTGTATACACTGGAATGTAGAAGGATGAGAGGAGATCTTATCGAAACGTATAAGATTATTAAGGGGTTGGACACGTTAGAGGCAGGAAACATGTTCCCAATGTTGGGGGAGTCCAGAACAAGGGGCCACAGTTTAAGAATAAGGGATAGGCCATTTAGAACGGAGATGAGGAAAAACATTTTCAGTCAAAGAGTTGTGAATCTGTGGAATTCTCTGCCTCAGAAGGCAGTGGAGGCCGATTCTCTGAATGCATTCAAGAGAGATCTAGATAGAGCTCTTAAGGATAGCGGAGTCAGGGGGTATGGGGAGAAGGCAGGAACGGAGTACTGATTGAGAATGATCAGCCATGATCACATTTAATGGCGGTGATGGCTCGAAGGGCCAAATGGCCTCCTCCTGCACCTATTGTCACATCCACTCTATCCAGGCCTTTCACTATTCTGTACGTTTCAATGAGGTCCCCCCTCATCCTTCTAAACTCCAGCGAGTACAGGCCCAGTGCCCACAAACGCTCATCATATGTTAACCCACTTATTCCTGGGATCGTTCTTGTAAACCTCCTCTGGACCCTCTCCAGAGCCAGCACATCCTTCCTCAGATATGGGGCCCGCAATTGCTCACAATACTCCAAGTACGGACTGACCAGCGCCTTATAGAGCCTCAGCTTTACATCCCTGTATTCTAGTCCTCTTGAAATAAATGCTAGCATTGAGTTGCATTGAAGGGAGAGGGATTGGGAGCAGGCGTGAAGGATTGTAGATGGTCCCATTGCTGCTTGACGGTGATCAATATTTCATAGATGTTGTTTCCATTACATGGTGTGGCAGTTCATTGCTACATCAATACTTGTTAGAAAAGACAAACGCACATCTTTAGTGGGGAAGATAGACACGGCATGCTGGAGTAACTCAGCGGGTCAGGCAGCATCTGTGGAGAACATGGATAGGTGACGTTTCACAGAGTGCTGGAGTAACTCAGCGGGTCAGGCAGCATCTGTGGAGAACATGGATAGGTGACGTTTCACAGAGTGCTGGAGTAACTCAGCGGGTCAGGCAGCATCTGTGGAGAACATGGATAGGTGACGTTTCACAGAGTGCTGGAGTAACTCAGCGGGTCAGGCAGCATCTCTGGAGAGAAGACCCTTCTTCAGACAGGTTCTTCAGATCAGTCTGAAGAAGGGTCTTGATCCAAAACGTCACCCATTCCTTCTCTCTAGAGATGCTGCCTGACCCGCTGAGTTACTCCAGCATTTTGTGTCTGTCTTCGCTGTAAACCAGCACCTGTGTTCCTTCATCTATACTCAGTCCCATCTGCCCGCATTTGGCCTCTGAAACCTTCCTTTTGATGTACCTATCGAAATGTCTTTGAAATGCTGTGATAGTCCCAGCCTCAACTACCTCCTCTGGCAGCTCGTTCCATACACCCACCACCCTCTGTGTGAAAAAT